>NC_052510.1:35002776-35249063 GCF_014356525.2 Nilaparvata lugens
TCAATTTATCCAATGAACCAGAGCTACATTATATTATTACAAATCGTATTATAAAATCAATGATTGGGTGAATGTTAGTATTACAAGCTTAGAACTTAATATTCTTTTAATTGGTGTACTTTTGATATATAAATTGACTCATTCTTATTCAATAAAGTATTTCTTATACCCTATTAAGACTTGTGCAAGTTTTTGTATTAATTTCTCAATATTTAAAACCTTTCCGACGAGCTAGCTTTTATTTTTATTTCACTCAAAGCACTGAGGGCGCCCTAATTTTATTTCGACTATTTTTTCACTCACGTGCTGAATTTTTATAAGTTGCTGGCGGCGATCTGAAATTCCTGGCAGTCCTGGATTGTTGGTGGCCGAAGTCGTTTACTCCAAGGGATTAAATAAATATTTGGATGACTTTTGCTTTAATACAGCATCACAAAGTCTTATAGAAAATTAATAATTAGATTAAAACTAATAATTAGATTAAATAATTAGATTAAAGGGTATTGTGCTCTACAAATTTTGGTGACATTCCATGGTAGTGTCTGGCAGGCAAGTGGGCAAGTTCTACTTTTCTTTTCACAATTTTCATTTCCGATTTGCAAATTTACATAAATTTGAATAATTTGCTACTATGCCATTTAAAGGTTCAAATAGTTCGTGCCAATCTATTAAATTATTGCTTATATCATATATCATATATCTGATATTTTATATTTTCTCAGGCCATATCCAATACATAAACTGAACAGTAAAGATTTACAAAACTTATCATTTTTAGAGATATATATAAATACATTTGAATCGGCTCACTATTGCCACCCATCGATTACTACCATTTGATTGGTTCATGCAAATTTATTACAGTATTAATAATTATTAATAATTTAATACATTATTCATTAATTTATTTTTATTTTGGGTTCTAAGTACATTTATTACATGCAATATATTTTTGTAATGTTTATAGGTTGTTTCTCACTTTATAACAATTAGCCATGTGCTTTCTCAGTTCCTCTAGTTGCATACCATTTAGTTACAATAAATTTCTGCCAAGGTGTCTGGCTAGATTTTACATTATGCGACTCAATCGATCATTATGTCACCGATCAATAGATATTTTATGCCTAACCTTGCCGTGCTACCAATTTATCCTAAATAGGTTGGATAGCATTTCTCACCTATTAACCTAAAGAAAGTTATCGGCTCCAAAATAGAAGATTCTTGATAAATTATGAATGGATCTATTGCTTATGAATAAAAAATCCAGTTTTCAGAGCAAATCAACTTATAATCTTCATAAGAATTTTGACAATATACAACACAAATCCACAAAACAATACCTTACACACTTAAACATCTAGCATCATTACAAGCTAAAATACTCATCCATTTATATAGTTGAAAAACAATGGCTCTAGGCTTGTAGACACACAAATCAAACTATACAAACTTAGAACACCATAAAACTGTTCAAAACTCAAATTAAAACATTATAAATTTCAATCAAACAGAAAAATATTCAGAGAGCACAAAACACTTTTCCATAGCCAGCCACCATTTTTTAGAGAGAGGCTAACAAGTACAGAGCAAAGCCACACCTCAAACCAGTGATGACATCATGAACACGTCATTGAAATTAAATTCCAAAAAAATTATAAATTACAAGTTTAGAATTTACATTTTACATTTGTTCTCAATAAAACTTTATTTCAAAACTGTTATTTTAAATTTATATATCCTCTATATTTATAATGATCTGTTAATTCTGTTAACTCTGTTTCGGTGATACCATGGAATGTGCAACACAATTATTTACAATAAATTCTCAGTTAAAAGTTGTCCGCATATCGATTACTCTGATATTTACTATCAAGTTTTATAGATCTCGAATTGAAGATTTGATTTTAATCGAGAAAAAATGTAATATTACAAATACCCCCCTCTTGACATAAAAAAATTTTACTGTTTGAGAGTTCAAAGAAAAAAAATCAAATTGAAACAAATGGAAATTGTTGAAATTAAATTCGAGAACAGTAACAATTTTTTCTATAAAAACATTACATGTCAACTATAAGTGAAAATTATCATAAAAATTCATCAATAGCATTTGTTATATATTTCTAAACAATATTTCAAAATATAGAATATCAAAATTACTTTTGATTTAGCTTTTTAATTTAAGGAAAATATCTCAACAGTTCAATATATATAAAGAATAGTTTTTGAAATTGCACATAAATTTAATAGATAGAAAAATTCAATTTTTTATTGCATGAAAATCTAGTATGATGAACAAGAAAAAATTTTTTTGAATGAATTGATGAATTGTTACATTTAATTTTCACATAAAATTTCAATAAATCAAAAAATGTTCATTTCTTTCACTATTGACGCGGTTGATTCTATCAATGCAAATTTTGGAAAACAGTCTGTTAAGGCACTCAGTATGAATTTCAGTTAAGTGTGACTCCAGTGTGATGACATCAGTGTTGGGCTGATCTGAATACTCGTAGTGTTGGGCTGATCTGGATGCACGTAGTGTTGGGGTGATCTGGATGCACGTAGTGTTGGGCTGATACTTGTAGTCGACTGATGCATACCAAACTCGATACAGGTGACATCTCAGTTAGCATTGCTTCATGCTTGTAGTAGACGGCTGCATACGAAACTCGATACAGGTGACATCTCAGTTAGCATTGCCTCATGCTTGTAGTAGACGGCTGCATACCAAACTTGATACAGTCACATAAATTTTGTATCATATAATTATACAATGTACATTTCAGGCTTGAAATGACAATGTAATTTGTTTTTTGGAGAAGAGATAGATGCTGCATACAGGATTAACATAGGTGAGGATTAATTTAGGTAAGGTTTGGTTTTTTGATATTTTCAGCTTTCAAGGTTTAGAGTTCTGCATACAGGAATAGTTTAGAAGAGGATTTTTTGAATCAATTTCTTTCATGATACTGTGACTGTTATTCTGAATTCAAAGTTGCGAACGTGAACATGGATGGCAATTACCTCCAAGTAATGTGGTAGTGTTGAAGTTTGAGTTACATGATCAGCAATAGGCGTTGGCATTGTCATTGACATATGCATTGGCGCAGGCTTTGTCATCGGCATTGTCATAGGCATTGGCTTCGACATCAACGTAGATCTTGGCGTTGGCATTGGTGTAGACATCAGTGTAGATATTGGTGTAGATATTGGCGTAGATATTGGCATTGGCATCGGCATCAACATTGGCGCAGGCATTGGCATTGGCATTGTTGTAGGCATTGGCTTCGACATTGGCGCAGACATTGGTGTAGACATCAGTGTAGTTATTGGTGTAGATATTGGCGTAGATATTGGTGTAGTTATTGGTGTAGATATTGGCATTGGTGTAGGCATCAGCATAGATATTGGCATAGATATTCAATTAATGAGTCACACTAGTTCGAAAATCACCCAAATGTTCTTAACACTCTTCATGGCATTCACTTGTTGTTGATTTCGAGATTCACGTGATAATTATTTTGATGTTAATGTCCATGCTGTACTTGTTATTTTAAAATGCTTATAAACTAAAAAGAAAATTTTGATTAGGCTACCAATACAAACTAATACACATGAAAACTATTTCTAAGTATATAATCAATATAAAAATGAAATTTGTTAACATCTTATTATACAGTCAGCAATACATAAATTGTGAAATTTCCTCAAACTCTATAGAGATATCAATTACAAAATTTCAATAAAAATAATTTCATTTCCATTTATTCACTGTTCAAATATTTTATAAAAAGCAAATTATTCAATATTATTAATCATTGTTTGTTGGATACTATAGTTTACTTCGACTTTTCAATGTTCTAAACACAAACTACATTTCATGACAAAACTTTACTATCAATCATTAAACAAGAAATCATTCAAAACATCAATAATATTTTGCTTCAAAGGCAATCAATATTCATAAGTAATCATCTGCATCTATGGCAATCAACATAAGTAATCAACACAAAAAATATTATCTCATTACTGCCTATCTAAGTCATAACCTCTGTTATTCCTTCTTTAGGCAATAATGGGTTTCCATATCAAAAAACAATCACATACCAGCAAAATTCTAATCAACAAACCCCACTAAAAATTCTACATACACTCCAGCATCCATTTTAAACGATAATCAATCATATCAAAATTTATAGAACAAACAGTTTTTTAAAATTTATAAAAAGACATCAATTACAAAAAATTTAGAGAAATTTTAACCTTCAACTCATTTCAATTAATAATATGACAAGATGCTTTTATTTAATGAAAACATTATTATTCAAGTTAACTTTCATTTATATTGAACATCTCATTATATGGCGACACAATTCATTAATACTTTCAAATTTTGAAGTTTTATTATTATAACAAAAGAATTTATACATAAGATTAAATTTCAGCATGTTTTAAATTGAACCATTTATTTTTTAAATAATTTCAGAATTTGAAGACTGTATAATAAGTACAAACCATTTCAAGATTACAATACAAAGACGATCAAGATGGATAATGGGTAAATAAGTTCCCTAAAAAAATACAAATAAGAGAAAAAGAAAATTGGGTAAATAAATTTCCTAAATAATACAAGGAAGAGAAAGATTAATTAGATTCTATCCTACATGTCAGTACTAAACTTTCATGAGGAAGTATATTTAATAAAAATATACTACAAATAAAAAAATTGCAAATGGGTTAAAAGCCCAGAAGAAAACTATAACCTAATTACATATTGCTTATGGCACAATATGCAATGAAAGATGAGAAAATGGGACATAATTTACTCTGAAAAACCTAGCTACCTAATATATTATGATACCTGACAAAAAATAGACATAATTAAAATATGTAATACATGATGAAAAAATATACCGCAAGCACACAATTTTATTTACACTACAATAGAAAGATTTTAGAAAAGTTAAGTTTTATCAACAATTTAAAGATTAGGAAAATAAGCTACTATTTTAACTTCCAAAATTATTTCAGAAAAAATACAAATTTAAATGACTATGGACAAGATTGGTTAAGATATGTATCATAGAAGAAATTTACTGAACATTACACAAAGACAGGAAAGAATCGAAATTTGAAACGATTAAGGGCCAAGAAAAATAGGCTACAGGAAAGAAAAAAGACACAATTATGGATTCTTACCATACACTGCCTAGCGATTATGCTATTCTGAATCGCAGCATAACACAGGATTCCTAATCATAACATAGTGCTGGAGAATACCCTTTCATCATGTGATTCACTTTCATCATATCAGTAAACAACTTGAAACAACCTTTGAATACTAACACATCAATGGTGACTTTGTACTTTGTTTTCTTCAAGAACATAATTTTATTCATGGGTTCATTTGTTTCAACAAAGCCATTTTGCTTACAAAAGTCAGTCATGTTCACTAGATAATGCTTTGCATACACCTTTCCAATTTTTAGTTGAAAGTTGAATTCATCAACTTGATACAAGGCAAGATTCATTTTGTTTACATTGTTCCTAACCTCTACAGAAACCTGTCTCATGTAAACATTCACTTTATTTACTGTTTTCCTAACTTTCAATTTGGCAATACCACTTTCTTTACTGTTGACTTTCAATAAAGACAACTCCCTACCTACTACATTACTCAATTCTACTATCTCACTATGATTTACTTTTTCAATAACAGTAACTAGGCCTACATTATCTGAAACTTGAAATAATTGATCTTGTATCTCAACACTACTATCATCCTGCTTCAATTTGCTTTCATCTTCATGATTATCAATCAATGTTTCATGTGTATCTTGTAATATTACATTTTTTTTTCTCACATTGGAATCGAATCTTCAATTCGAGATCTATGAAACTTTATAGTAAATATCAGAGTCATCAATAGACGGACAAACTTTTCGACGGAGAATTTTTTTATCGTAAATGATTGTTGCATTGTTCCATGGTGTCACCAAGGCTTGGTTAGCAGAATTAATAGATAAATAGTTTATTTAAATAGAGAATATATATGAAAGTTTAAAATAACAGTTTCAAAATAAAGTTTTATTGAGAACAGATGTACAATGTGAATTCTAAACTTGTAAGTTATAATTTTTTGGTGACGTGTCTGTAAAATCGACACCGAACCAGGCTTTGTTCTGACTTGTAGTTTTTTCCGGTGGCTTCTTTCTTCTCTAGAAAAATGGCTGGCTACGTGTGTTGTTGTAAAATTTTGCTCTGAATCATTTTCGTTTATTAATGTTTTAAATTGAGTTTTAAACAATTTATAGTGTTCTATTTTGTTCGTATATTGCTATTTGTGTATTCAAGCCAATAGCCACTGTTTTTCAACTGTAAACTAGATAAGTATTTTAGTTCGTAGTAACTCTAATTAATTAGGCTTATAAGATATAGTTCTTTGTGTATTTGTATAAATTAATCTGAAGATTATAAGTTCATTTGCTCTGAAAACTGGATTTCTCATTCATAGGCGATAGATCCATTCATAATTTATCAAGAATCTATTACATTGGAGCCGACAACTATCCTTAGGTTAATAGGTGTTAAATGCTATTCCAACCGATTTAAGGAAAAATTGGTAGCACGGCAATCTTTTAATAGAAGGTTTATACTAACCTGCTCTAGTCTTATGCTAGCAGATTCTTGCTTCATATCATCAAACCTAGCACTTTGATCTTGTTTCAAATTATCAATCTTAGCATTTTGCTCATCAAACTTAGCATTTTGCTCATCAAATCTAGCATTTTGCTCATCAAATCTAGCATTTTGCTCATCAAATCTAGCATTTAGCTCATCAAACTTTTGTGTTAGGAACGCTATAAGATTCAGATCATTTTCAATGTTTGCCATTTTGTAATATGCACTGATATCTATTCATTAAAACTTGATCACTCCAGAACTGACCTCCCATTCAGCAGCATACCATTCATAACCTATCAAGACATCAGCCTACTAATAATTTTTATAACCAGGGATATATTCTGTAGTTTGAGTCCCACACCAGGGCATACCATTTGCCGTGCTACGAATTTATCCTAAATAGGTTGGATAGCATTTCTCTGATATTTACTATCAAGTTTTATAGATCTCAAATTGAAGATTCGATTTTAATCGAGAAAAAATGTAATATTACAACCTCCAATTTTCAATACTTTATATAATATTATATAAGTAGCAAATAACTTTCTATTTCTATTCGGCTGTTCTAATTTTAGCCATGATACCTGATATTATCTAATCTTCTAAAATGTTATCACATTTGGTGATACTAGACTACTATTCCACTTCAGACCCATAGAATTCTTTCAAATAGGGATTTTGTTTACCCATCAGATTTTGATATGTTACAAGGTCTATTTGCTATGAGTACGTAGTTGGAGGGGATTTTAAAAACATCGGAAGTTCCTTGGAATTTTCTTAAATTTGATTCATCAATTAGGCCACTAGTTAACACGGGGAAGAATATTTAACACACCTTCTAACTGTTCTCAACAAAGCTGCAAAGTAAAAAATTGTGTTTAAAACATTCCCTCCAAATCCCATTTTCAATTGGTCTATTGTTGCAAAACTGGAGATTCTACACTCAATATTAAAGGTACTGCAATACTTGTAGGGAAATGCATTAACTTGTGAAATTATGCAATCAAATTGAAGAAACTATATTTAATGAACTCTAAACTCATAATTAGCATGAATATTTTCTATAAATTTTAAAAAGTTTTAAGAACAAAATAACAATAAATTGGAAACTAACCATTTTTTTTCAACATTGACACCTTCAAGAGCGAATATCTCAAAAAGCTATAGAAGATAATGGAAAAAGTTGGGTGATTAATTATTTTGTATGGAATTATGTAGGCTAAGCTTTAATTTTGTACCTATGGAATAGTCAAGTCTGTAAGATACATAGTTTTTGAGTTATATGCGAGAAACCAAAAAATTGTACGTTTGAACCACCCCCTTAGAACAGGAGGTAGGGGTGGAGACTTAAATGATTACTACTCTAACCACACACTACTACCCTCCTTACTAACCTAAACAGAAGTGCGAGGTCAAACATTTTCTTCCAAACTTTTCCCCTCTTTAACCCTTCGTTGACTGGACTTAATTGTGATTTGTAACTTTATTATTTTACTAGATTTTGATGGGGAACCTGCATTCAAATAACCCCAATCTTACATTACGCTGGTTACACACTGGGCGGTTTCTGCCGCAACGGCGAAACTGCCGTCCCTGCCTTGAAAAAAGTCAAGCTTACACATTCAGCGGCAAAAATACCGCCAAACATCGAGCGGCAAAATTACCGCCACGTATGATCAGTAGCCTTAATATTTCTTGTTGTTCTTCTTCGCAAATGTTTTGTGACTTCTCTGTTTCATGAATGTTCAGTTGATTGTATTTTGTACATTTTTTGAAGTATATATTATTAAGTGTTTAATTCAAAATGGAAAGGCAACAACTTTTAGCACTTTTGTTTTACCATCGAAGGAAAAGAATACAGCAGAGAAATGTTTGGATTCGCCTTGTTTGGATTCATCTCATAAACCTGAGAAAAAAAGAAGTTGGAGCATTTTGTACGTTGTTTGAAGACTTGAGAAATGACAGAGGGCAAAATTCTTTAATAATTATTTTCGTATGTCTGTTTCTTCATTTGATGAGTTACATGGCTACATTGAAGACAAAATCCAAAGGAAAAATTCACAACTGAGGAATTGTGTGCAACCTGTAGAAATGCTTGCTAAAGGTGAGTTATAACAGGGTGAGCATAAATTATTGAACACATTTCATAGGTGAATAAAAAAATAACAAATGAGTGTACTTACATGAATATTGATTTATTGAAAAGCCAATTTCAAATAGTTTTATTTAGAACACATGAAAAGTTCAACAAATTTCTACATGAGCACCTTTTGTTGCACATAAAATATCTAGACGATATTCAATTTCACGCCATACATTGTCGATTATTTCTGGAGTGATGTCCTGAATTACGGCTACAATTCTTTGTTTTAATTTGTCAATACTACGTAGCTTTGTTGCATACACCTTATTTTTGACAAATCCCCAAAGGAAGAAATCAAGTGGTGTAATATCAGGGGATTGAGGAGGCCAGGAAATTGGTCCATCGTGGCCAATCCAATGTTCAGGAAATTGTTCATCCAGGTAATTTCGAACATGTAGACCCCAATGTGGAGGTGCCCCATCTTGTTGGTAGTAAACATTTGGCTGTCGATATTCGATTTGTGGTACTGCATACTCTTGTAGCATGTCAAGATACGAAGCACTAGTCATGGTAGGCTCGGCGAAAAAGAATGGGCCGATAACGCCATATGCAGCCAACGCACACCAAACATTAACCTTGGGGCTATCACGTTCAACCTCTTGAACAACATGAGGGTTTTTGCTACCCCAAATCCGACAATTATGACGGTTAACAACACCATTGACATGGAAGGTAGCTTTGTCAAAGAAGATAACCTTTCTTAAAAAATCATTATCTTCTTCAACTTTGTTCAGAATTTTGACAGCAAAATTGTACTGGCGTGGTTTATCGTCTTCTTTAATGTTATGCAACAATTGAATTTTGTATGCATGCAATTTTAGGCGTTTGTGTAGCACTTCCACAATTGTCGACTGCAGTATGCCAAGTTCTAAACTCGCATGACGAGTCGATTTACTTGGGCTTCTCAGAAATGCTTCCCTCACTCGATATGGGCTTCTCATTTCCTCGGATACAGTAGGCCTGCCAGCACCTTTCATGTGCAAAACATTTCCTGTGTCTTTAAATTGTTGATACCAACGTTTAATGGAGTTGTTAGAAGGAGGATCATGGCCATACTCTAAACAAAAACGTCTTTGAACAGTAATAACCAATTTGCTTTCGTGAAACCACAGAACGCACATAGCTTTCTCCTGCACGGTAGCCATTGCTCAACTGAGGCTCTGTCACCCCCACCATTGAGCCAACTGTGTTTCGATGAAGGTCATCACAAATAATTATAGCAGGTACACCAACGTTTGCCACTAAAATAGGCGTACTACTATTATTTGATATTTTTTTATTCACCTATGAAATGTGTTCAATAATTTATGCTCACCCGGTATTTTATGTATTTTAGCAGGGAAAGAAGTTGCATCCTTGTTGCATCTCGATCCTCAAATATGTCGAGGGTTTTGTCCCACAAAACTGGCCTCTGTTCTACAAAATGATATTTACTCATTGTCTATTAACTCACTCATTTTCTCATACTCGTCAACCACAAACACTTGAAACGATAAATACATGTTATAAACAACTCACAAACTTTACAACAAGACACAAATTAAAAGGCTGATTTTCAAATACGGTACCTCTGCGACTTGGAGCAACTGGGAAAGACGGGTCCGTATCACAGAGACAAGTTCTCACAGAGACAAGTAGTGTTTTTGAACGATATTAGTGTCACAGAGACAAGTTTCATAGGAACAAGTATTTTTATAAATGGCAGTCTCACAGGAACAAGTTCCCACAGAGACAAGGTGAGTCTCACAGAGACAAGGTGAGTCTCACAGAGACAAGGTGAGTCTCACATAGACAAGGTCTGTCTCACTGGAACAAGTAGTGTCACTGGAACAAGAAGAGGGGAGGAGTCCCATTCGAACAAGTGGAGTGTCACAGAGACAAGGTCAGTCTCACAGGAACAAGGTTGGTGTGGTGTGTTGCCTACACATGAAGATGAAGACATTCCATTTGCTCTAATAAATTGGATGACATCTGTTTTTTAATATATATATATATATATATTATGGTGACATGAATAGAATAGAATGACTGCCTTTATTTTTCTTAGAGAGCGAAGTTAGGGCGCAGTCGACCCTCTCTTACACTCAACTCTCTATCAAGTATTATAACAATGTAAAAAAATAATACAAATAATATTATTAAAAACAAACAATAGTTAAGTTATCTACTTATTTAAAATAATAACAAATTTTGAATTATTGAAAAGAAAGAGAAAAAATGACATTGAAAATAATACATAACAATGCTGAATAATAGTATTTTCTGATACTTCATCACTTTAGTAAAAAATAAGACACTACAGAGTACAATACAGTAGGCCTACATAGCAACTGAAGTGTTTGCTATATATTTCATTTCCTACTTATTATCACTATGTAAATCTCGAAGTGGATAAGTAAATTACATTATGATTTATTTAAATAGTAAAATGGAATCTTCCTTCAATCAACAAACAACGTGACAAACAACGCTCCTTCAATCCACGTGACATTCATATATAAATATATAATTTACATATGTAAATAATGTGGTGACATCATTTGATGCCAGCTTTAAACGTTTCTCCTGTGAAGAAAAAATGATGAATTTAGTGGACTGTTTAGTGTATCCTAGACATTTAGATTCAAATCTACATAGCAATTGATTCCCCTTTTCATCCAGGATATTTGTGGTATCTTAAAATTTAAATTTGTTGACCGAGCGAAGTGAGTTACTAAGATTCAAGTCGACGGCTTTGCATTTCTCTTTATGTTTATATGTTCCGCAATTATGGCGAAACGCAGCAATAGATTACCATGAAATTTGACAGGAATATTTCTTTTTAAATTGTGCCTCGACGTATATACTAGGTTTTTTGGAAATTTTGCATTTTAAGGTTAATAGAATGGGTAGTCTCCTTCGAACGCCAATATTACAGTAAAAATCAGAATAGAATCATCCATAATAATTCAGCTGTTGAGTGGATTTTTAATTGCATGCAATTAATATATCAATGTAACTTAGTAAAAAATCAGCTGTCGTGTTGACTATTCATTGCATGCAATGACGCATGCAATTAATAACGGGAAGAAAACATAGTATTTTCTCTCGACCTTTATCTGCTTTCAACTCGGGCTGACCTGTTGCCAGTGTGTTGAAGGAGATTAGCTTTTGATGTTAGCATATTTTTGATACACTAACCCCAACAGCCATTAGCCGTTTTCACACCGACATCTTGCCGACACAACATACAAACAGGATTTACTCTTATGGACAGTATGAGACGAGGCTGTGTTTTATAACTGCGCGAGGTCTACTGTTCATAGAACTACTAGTCCAGGATTAAAATGTCGTTTTACAAAAATCATCAAATATTTAATAATTCAATACAATGATACATGTACAAATGTAAAGCTGACTAGCACCGAGGTAGAATCAATTTATTCTTAAATGATTTGAAATATATTTCAAGTTGTTGGGCTTCATTTATTCATTGAACACCTATTCCATCATTATGGGTTATCAGAACCTATTAGAATTATGTAGATCGCCTTTAATGAATAAATTGATTTCCATGTAAATGTATTTCTACCAAACTCCAAAATAGCTATTTAAATGTGACTTTCAATTGTTCAGGTTAAGGCCAAATTTTGATACTGCAGTAACTTATACATAAGTGATATCAATGTAAGAAAGAAAAGATCATATACTTCTAGATGGATGGAACAATATTGGAAAGATGTTATCCAACGGTATTTGAGTACACACCCGTGACTGCTACTGTATGGGAGTACCACCAGTAATTTATAAATTTTCAATTCAAGAAAAGAGTGGTTATAGATAAAATAGTGTACTCAATGGTTATAATCTTCTCCTATCTATATTTTTTCTTATTATTATTTCTCATCTTCTTCCTCTTCTTCCTTCTTCTTCTTCTTTTGTCTCCTTTTTCTATTATCTTCTTCTTCTCGCTTGTTCTTCTTCTCCTCCTGTCGTCGTCGTCTTCTTCTTCCTCTTCTTCTTCTTCTTCTTCTTCTTCTTCTTCTCTTCTTCTTCTCTTCTTCTTCTTCTTCTTCTTCTCTCTTCTTCTTCTTCTTCTTCTTCTTCTTCTTCTTCTTCTTCTTCTTCTTCTTCTTCTTCTTCTTCTTCTTCTTCTCTTCTTCTTCTTCTTCTTCTTCTTCTTCTTCTTCTTCTTCTTCTTCTTCTTCTTCTTCTTCTTCTTTCTCTAGCTTTGTCCGGCAAGGACTGATTTGTTTTTGTATTATGGAGTCCCTTTTGTATAAGGTACCAAGAACAATAACAGGGATATCTCCAGGGCTCTAGAGAATAATAATACTAATTCCCTATGTCGTTTTGCTAAGTTGAAACGTGTAGCAACGTGAGTTGAAATGTATAAGTTGACCTAAATTTTTGAAGGCTGATCTTCGAATTGATAAAATGACGACTTTATAGAAACCTGATCACAAGCAAATCCCTAAGAACATAATGGAGACTATTCCTTTTAACAGAATAGTGTTCCATCATCATTATCATTATCCTCAAATGATACGAGTCGATCTATTCGGCGTATTCACGCCGATCCATTTCATCTAGGAATACCATCATCTAAATATTATGGTAACAATGAAGTGTGCGCAGAAAATCCCACTGGAACTGACTGTACAGCTATGAGATTAAGTCAAGACTAGACAAGGTCTAAGATTCAAGTCAACGGTTTTGCATTTCTCTTTATGTTTAAATATTTTTATGTTCCGCATGTACGGCGAAACGCGGCAATAGATTTCAATGAAATTTAACAGGTGTATGTTACTCTTTAAATTGTGCGACAACGTATCTATTCTAAGTCAAGGACTCTAGGACTCTCTGTTGTGAGGCCGGGTGACATATTCTCGAGTGATGTTTTCATGTGAAAATTTAGATTTTTCTCCCCTCACAGGTTTTCACCTTGGGCTTTATTGGTTTAAAGAAATTGTGTATCATTTTGTTTTTATATGAATGTAAATAATGTGAGTGTATGTTGAACAATAAAACAATTGAATAATCAAGATTAATATCCAGTTCTTCAAACTGAAAATAGATGCAGACGTGGATAACAAAAAATTAGACATACAGTACTCCTCATATGCCACAGTTTCACAATTCTGTAGACAAGGTTAGAATAAATCAATAGAACTGTTAATTTCAAACTGCCATGTACTATGAAAAAAAAAATCAAAATGTACCTCAGTAGAACAAGTAGAATAGCATAGGACTTTCAAAAGAACTCAGATATCCAAAGTTTCATTGACCGAGCGAAGTGAAGTCTAAGATTCAAGTCAACGGTTTTGCATTTAACTTTATGTTTAAATATTTTTATGTTCCGCATTTACAGCGAAACGCGGCGATAGATTTCAATGAAATTTAACAGGTATGTTACTCATTAAATTGCGCGTCAACGTATATATACAAGGTTTTTTTTGAAATTTTGCATTTCAAGGATAAAACAAAAGGAGAAAGAGTCTCTTTCAAACGCCAGTATTATCGTAAAAATCAGACTATAGAATTATTTATCATAAATCACCTGTCGAGTGGATTATTCATTGCATGAAATGACGCATGCAATTAATATCCCAATGTAATTTGGTAAAAAATCAGCTGTCGTGTGAACTGTTGCAAGCGATGAGGCATGCAATATTGATAACTCAAAGTAGGTAGCTTATTATTTTCTCCCGACTTTTCTCTGCTTTCAACTTGGTAAGTAGGTACTTCAACTCGGTATGATTGTAGCTGTTTACAACAAATTATTAGCATTCTAATGATAATAATTTTACTTAATATCAGTAATTATTGACGATACATTTCAAACAGTCATTAGTGGCTTACACACCGATATTTCGCCGACACGTCATAACAGCACATAATTCACCCTGATGGAGGCTGTGGTTTTTAACTGCGCGAGGTCTACTGTTCACAGAACTACTAGTTATTTTTCCAACTGAATAGGTCAACAAATTCTATTGGGAGACATCAAAGGAAAATGCAAGGTGCTGCATTGTGATAAAGTCACGTTCGGCAGACGCCAGTATGTTTTTTCGATTAAAATAGAAAAAGATGCATCAGAAGCTCTGGCATCCAATTATTTAATATTTTACCTGATTTCATGAAGAGTATGATTGAACGCAACTTTAGATCTCAATTAAAGAAGATTTCTCTAAGAGTGCTCTTTACTCAAAGGAAGAGTACATTCAACATTACTCCATATGAATGGTATTATGCTTTCTTTCCCTGTGTCTTGTGTATTTGTTACTGTGGGCTGTGTGTTTTTTGTTCGACCATTTAGATTTTTTTACAAGTTCCAAATCCCCCTGATTTAGGTGGGCAGTCAATGCTATTTAATCTGGTTTATAAATATAATTTATCTGTAACTGGTTCATAAATATGAAACATGAAACACCATTATGTTTGTAATGCACTTACCAAATGCAGTCCCAAAATAAGCACTACCAAATGCACACCCAACTGGACAGTTGGGTTAAGCAAGCTTGAAGCTAGTTGATGACACTCCCCTACACTTATGGAGGCTTATAACATTAATCCATTGTACCTTGTTGTTCAATATTGTTTTTCCTCTCAGTAATTAAACAAAAATAAATAATTTTCTCTCCACAGATGCAAATACAAGAAAAAAGTGGAACAAAACGATCTATGAACTTGAATACAAAAAGAAATCGTTTATACTATATTTATATACCAACACTTTAATAGTGTATACTTCTACAGAAATACTATCTCAAACCAGAACCAGTGGCGGTTCTAGGCCTAGGCTGGGTAGGCGGCCGCCTACCCAGTTTTTATGAGATTTTTTTAAATTTTTCATGTAAACCTAAAAATGTTAAATAAAAAAATAAATTTTGGAAGTATATTTAAATGTTTATAGTCATGAGTTATATTTTAGACGATTCAACAGAAAATTGTTTTTATTCTATTCTATTACCTACTATGCCACATTTGCAGTGCATGAACGCAGGGCTTTCTATGCTTAGAATGGGGAATTTTTGTGGTGTACTCTCTGAGTGACCAGGTCGGCAATACTGCCGAGCCACTCGCCGACTCGCCTAGTAGGCGATGCGTTCCAAACACCTGTATCAGTGTCTTCTGTCACTTGTCAGTATGATCAAACTATTCTGTTCTCAGTGTTCTGTGTGATACACTATCATTATACGTTTCATTTCATTGCTGGCTACATGTTTTTCATTTTATTGTTTTCGTAGTTCATTGTTTTTTTGAGAATCGTGTAGAGATTGACATTAGTCTACTCTCTAATGTTAATGTGACCTGTAACTCTACCAGTGTAATAAATTTAACATGGTTTGTGTTGTGGAATGACATACATTTGACTTTTCAATATGGCCAAACAACTACAACTTTAAAGTTTTTTTAATAGAAAAAATAAGGCTAACGTGAAAGATGTCCCAGACACAGACGAACCTGAACCATCAGCCAAGGTAAATAAAGTGGATATTGGTAAAGATGACCCTAAATTCGGATCTGCTAATGCAACATCAAGCTCAAATGTGAATAGTGATGCTCAATCAAGTGCCTGTATATTAGATAGGCCTATGCCTCTTAAGAATCTTGCACTAAGTACTTCAGCATCTGACGGGCCTACCCAGCCTAATATCAATATCGTATTTAAAAAGACATTATTTGGAAACACTCCTAGATCTTTTAGTACTACATGGTATCAAAAATTTAATTGGATTGAGTACTGTCAAGAGAATGATTCGGTGTTTTGTTTTCCTTGCCAGCATTTTACAAGTTCATCTGGAAACCGGGAGGACACGTTTGTCAAGTTTGGCTGTCATGATTGGAAAAATATAAGTCAAAAATGCCAAAAACATGAACAATCTAATGCTCATAAAGATTCAATTACGAAATATAGTAGCCATTTATCATCACAAAAAAAAGGGACAGTTGTGGCCCAATTAAGCGAACAATCTCAGAAAAGCATTTCTAATAATAGAAAAGCAGTATCTACCTTAAGCCAAGTAGCTCTGTTTTGTGCACGCCAAGAAATTGGTTTGCGAGGTCATAGGGAGTCAGGGAAAGAGGAATTTGATACAAAAAAATAAAGGGAATTTTCTTGAACTTGTAGAGTTACTCAAAGGAGCTTCTAACGATATTAAATTTGTTTTCGACAACCTACCAAAGAATGCTACATACATGTCCAAGGACTCACAGAATGAGTTTTTGAGCATTTCAGCTACACTAGTTCTAAAAGGGATTATTGATGAGATCAATGAAGAAAACAACGGTTTCTTTTCATTAATTGTTGATGAAGCAAGAGATGTTTCAACAAAAGAGCAAATGTCTGTTTGTGTCAGATACACAAACAAAACTAAACTGTTGGAACGATTTTTGGGCTTTGTTGAGTTAACCGAGTTGTCAGCAAAGTCTCTCTTTTTGGAGATATCACAATTTTTGGAAAACAGTGGTTTGAATATTAAAAAGTGCGTCGGCCAGGCTTACAACGGTGCTTCAGTTATGAGTGGCCATTTGAATGGAGTGAATGTTTTGGTGATAGAAGTAGCCGAAAATCCGTGTGTTTATGTTCATTGTTAGGCACATAGGTTAAATTTGATTTTGGTAGACACGGCTAAAAATGTGAAGTTAGTTGATGATACGTTAGGATTACTAGAAGCAATTTATGCTTTCCAGTCAGCTTCTACTCTGAGACACCAGAAATTCAGGGATGCTCAAGAAAGGGAAGATCCAAAGAAACGAATTTTTGAAATGCCACAGCAAAGTGACACTCGGTGGGTGAGCAAGTACAAGGGAGTCATGTACTTCAAAAATAATTTCTTGTCTGTTTTATCAGTTTTAGATAGTTTTACCACCTCTTCTAATAAAATGGAAGTTGCCTCTGCTAAAGGGTTTCTGATGCAACTGAAAGAATTTGACGTTATTTTCGCCCTTCATTTTCTAGGTGAGATTCTCCACTTTTCTAACACAGTGTCAACAACTTTGCAAAAGGAAGATTTGCTGATGGGATCAGCTGTGAAAATAATCGATGGTTTGAAAAAAACACTAGAAAATAAGAGAACAGAATCATTTTTCAATGAATTTTGGGAAAAGTCCAGTTCTTTGGCAAACAAAATGGGAATCACAGTACCATGTAATGAAGAAGCTACGAGTTCTAAACGGTTGCAAAAAATCTCATCAAAGTTCAGTGGCAGCTTAGTAATGTCACCCACAGGCCAGAGAGACCATTTGCAAAAGGCATCTTTCAAGAAGATTATGTTTGAAATGATTGACCATATGAAGTCAGAACTTGAACGACGGTTCATCGACAATTCATGTATGTTTGATGCCTTTGAATGTCTGAACCCCACAAGCACAGAATTTATGTCTTGGGAGTCAATACACACTTTTACCGAGCTATACAGTAAGTTTGTTGACGAAGGGACAGCTATTAAGTACGAGATGGAGTTAGCAAAACAAGTATTTTGTAACTTCAAAGGCAATTTGAAGGAGTTTTGTTTCAAATTGTTTGAACAACGGTCCTTATACCCTAATCTTAAAACAATTGTTCAGATTTTATTCACGCTTCCTGTAACTAGCACTGCCGCCGAGAGAAGTTTTTCCACTATGAAGAGGGTGAAAACATACCTCAGGTCTACAATGACAACACAACGTCTAACTAATCTTTCAATTTTATCTATTGAACGAGAGGAAAGTGAAAGGCTGATTAAGAACCCTGAAAAAATCTTAGAGGCGTTCAGCAATGTTGGGCAAAGAAGACTACAGTTGTAAATATAAAATGTATTACTCTATGTTCTAAATAATGTTAAAGTGTAATAAACCGTTGATTTCATGAATACTAAAATGTGTATTTATTTCAGAAATTTCCTTCGATATTCCAAATAAATAGCCTATCAAATTGAAATATTATTTCAAATAATGATTGAAACAGCAAAATTATGGTTAGGCCTATTTGCAAAATAGTGTCGAATTGAACAATTAAATATGAGTATTAACAATTTTTATATTTATTAATACATCTTCATTTAATACCTATATGCTTTGACGTCTTTTTTACATGAATTACTTAAGTAGCCCTACCCTAGGTCTATGAATAGACCTACAGTATGATAAGTTTTGCCTACCCAGTTTTTTATGTCTAGAACCGCCACTGACCAGAACCACATCTGCAAAGAAAATTAGTTGTAAATAGGCTACGATAGGATATGGTTGACGGGATCAATTCTACTTACTTATTATAATATTTACTATTCACTCTATAGTATTTACTGATTTTCCAAATTTGAATTGAATAAAAAGCTTTTCAAAAATACAGAATATAGGTTTCAAAGTTTCGATCAGTGAATTACTTGTCAAGTGGTCAAATTGACTATATAGATTGTTTTTCATAGAGGGATAAACTGAGATATAATAAATACAAGTTTTATAAAAATTGTTCTGTATTGAAAATTTGCCTGAAAACAATTTTCGGAATTCAGAATTCGGAATTCAGTTCCTCTGGTGAAATACACCAATGCTGAATTGTTTGGGGACTAGTTTCTGAAAAACTTATCCTGGATTCATATGGAAAAATATCTGAAAAATTGAAAAAAACTAGTCTGGAAGCTGTAGTGTGAGTAGTTTTTGAGAAAAAAGTTGAAATATGCAAAAAATCTAAGTTGAAAAACACAGACTTCTACGTTTGATGCCCAATAAATTTCTTCAATGACCAGTAAACAAATAATTTTTTGCAATAAAAATTGTAGAGAATTTAATTCTGAAAAGAATTATGTAAGCTGTGTAAACTAAATTTAAATAAAAGTTGGATAAAATGTATTCTTATGTAGTACATTACACCACAAAAATTTGCTGTTTTATGAGGAGAGAACTAATAACTCAAATTGTAGCTGATTGCAAATAAAATATTCGGTTTTTTATGAAACGTTTTTTTTTATATGAAAGTAGCATATCTAAATTACATTTAACTTATACCAAAAGTAGATTATGCCATTAAGCCTGGGAGGAAGCTCGAACAGAAGTAGATGATCTCCTATGATTCCTGCCAAATGTTGACTGAAAACTGATGTTGTGGAAGATTAGGATTGATGGCATGAGGATTCTCAGCTGCCCGAATATGTTAGTTGTGGACGTTAACGATAGCTGTTCTTGTAAAGTGTGCCTTGTCGGTAAATAAAACGGTTGTTAAAAAGTTTGGGTAAACAAGTTTTACTAAAAACCATCGGCAAATACCAGCACAGGGAATACAGTCTCGTGGCAATAGAGTATGAACTTTCTGGAGGTGGTATGGATGTAATTGTTGCTCTTTTAGTATCCTCCAAATAATAGATTGATTGACATTAAACTGCACTGACAATTCTCTTGTGTTCTTCTCGGGATGTTCAAAAATTTCATTAAGAACTTGTTCTTCTAACTCAACAGTCTTAGTAGATTGGGGTCTGCCTGCATAAATGTGCTCTTTGGATATCAAAGAATCTGTTTCAGACAGACGTTGATGAATAGTGGCAAAAAGCCTTGAACTTGGACATACTCGGTTAGGAAAGTTCTCTTGATAAAAACGTCTTGCTTCAGTAATATTACAGTAGTGTCCCATTCCATACATTAAATGCATGTCAGCTAATTCGGAGTATGAATAATGTCTAAAATTACCTGTCATTTTTAAAAAAGTTAACACTTAACACAACAGCAAAGTGAAATGGTTACAAATAACTGGTTAATAGATTAAACAAAAACACAGCGTGGCTACAGTAGGCCTAACTTACAGTTTGTTTTTTTGTTCAACAGTGAGCTAAAATATTTCTGAAAATAATTTTCAGCTGATAATTTCTTTAAAATATTCTTTTATTTAAAACAAAATAAATCAGCTGTTTTGGAACAGCTGTTATTAAAATCAATGTTCTATTTCCAATCAGCTACAACCTATGAGTTATTAGTTCTCTCCTCATAAAACAGCAAATTTTTGTGGTGTAATGTACTACATAAGAATACATTTTATCCAACTTTTATTTAAATTTAGTTTACACAGCTTACATAATTCTTTTCAGAATTAAATTCTCTACAATTTTTATTACAAAAAATTATTTGTTTACTGGTCATTGAAGAAATTTATTGGGCATCAAACGTAGAAGTCTGTGTTTTTCAACTTGGATTTTTTGCATATTTCAAATTTTTTCTCAAAAACTACTCACACTACAGCTTCCAGACTAGTTTTTTTCAATTTTTCAGATATTTTTCCATATGAATCCAGCATAAGTTTTTCAAAAACTAGTCCCCAAACAATTCAGCACTGGTGTATTTCACCAGAGGAACTGAATTCCGGGCGAAATCTTTCACTCTGTATAGCTCCCTAATGAAGCGTTTATAGATATATGTTTATAGGAACTTTTTTTCTTATTTTTATCTCTACTATCACGTATTAAATTATTTTACCATAATTATGAATCACCCTGTATATTGACCGATAAATACAAACAATTTGGATGTAGATTAGGCGATTAGGCCATGTCTAAAGAATTCAGCTTATAGTCTGTTATACAATAAATTAGCAATTCAATATTCATAACATCTTAGTAGTCATCTTATGAATAGTGTAGTCATTCATCAAATCAGTCTTATCAAGTCATAATTATCATTACTCAGTACAATTGAATAAATTAAGTCATACATTGAAAAAGAAAACTATTTATAAACTCACAGCACTGAATATCACATTTTCAACAATTTGAAAATTAATTTACGGAATAATAAGCATTATCATTCAGAATTAGATTTAGTGCGTTTTTTAATTAATTCAGAGGCCAGTTTCTTCTAATATAAGATAGGGGCAGATTATTGAACATGGAGTACACTAAATAGGGATAAATTTCAAGCTCTTACTCAATCTGACATTAGGAGTTACAATACTCTAGTAGTCCAGATAACAGTAGACCTCACTGAACATCCTTTGCAATGTGGTAACGAGAATATTCAGCCATCTACTAGAAATGCTATCTACTAGGAATAAAGTCATTGTTATAATATCAGGTATTTTTTAAAATGTTTGCCAATTGCCCCACTAAGAAATCTGATCAGGCTGGTTGGAGACTTCCAATCAACCATACGATCACATTTCATTACATTACATTACCAGGGCTACCAGACATTGTTTTGCAGTAGTCTTCAATATACTATATCATATAATGGAAAAAGTAGAACTTTGATATGAAAGTAATGAACTCACTTCGTTACAAATAAAATCTATTGGTGTGCTTATCTAAATGTTGCACTACTTCAATCCTGTAAAAATGAATACCGATATAATACTTATCCTGAATTGATGGAATCCCAAGTCCCATTGCGCTTATGATAATTTTAAATATTAACTCAGTAAGTTCAGAAAGTTATTGCTCAGTTGAATCAGAGCTACGATTAAAAAGATGATTTGGGAATTATCAAGTGGCACTTTTTGTTTTTCACTGGTATTTTCATTTTGTAACATGTAGAGACGCTTGTCGAACAACAATCTGTTGAAATTTCTATGGGAAAGATTTCATGAGGAAAATGAAGTTTTTCATTGACATTATCATCCATAACTCGGAACGCCATGATAAATCTTGGCATCTAAAGCTGCGTTTACACCAAAGTTATTAACAAAATGTTAATAACTTAATCCTCACAGATTATTATAGATTGAACGGCACTTGAAAAACACATATGTTCATCATGTGTATGATAAGTTATGTTCAATCTAATAGAATCTATGGAATCTATTGGTGTTAACGCAGCTTTACTCTGTGACTGTCTGAAGTTAGTCTCTCTCTATACTTATAAAAGGCTAAGCCCCGACAGACAAAATTTTGTACTTTTTAACCGCTCATTGCACAGCAAAGTCATGAGGAACTTTTTTGTTCAGCTACGAAAAAAAATTAGATCAATGCAGATAAATTTCGATCAGGAGCACAGGGGGGTCCAGGAGAGGGCATTTTTCGAAAATTTTGATGTAAAATCACACTACAGCTCAAACTAATTGTTCTACAGACTTGAAACTTTGCACAAATATTCTTCAAACATGCTAGACGCGCACTAAGAACGGATTTTGAGATATTTTGCTTCTAAGGTTTTCAAAGGATGAAAAAGGATCCTATTAAGTAAGGTTATGAACATGGTAAGGTGAGTGCCATATGGAAATGAGATAATTTATTTATTGACATGTGATATTCTAACAATGTTGTAATCATTGGAAATAACAATATAATATGATAGAAATTCAAAAAAGAACATCTGTTCTACTATTGCTTTCTACCTGATTCCACTCAACCTCAATAATATTGTTCTGATAATTGATAGATATGTTTAATAATATTATAATTGCCGTGCTACCAATTTCTCCTAAATAGGTTGGATAGCATTTCACACCTATTAACCTACAGGAAGTTATCGGCTCCAAAATGGTAGATTCTTGATAAACTATGAATGGATCTATCGCCTATGAATGAGAAATCCAGTTTTCAGAGCAAACCAACTCATAATCTTCAGAAGAATTTTGGCAATATACAACACAAATCCACAAAAATAATACCTTACACACTTAAGCATCTAACATCATTACAGGCTAAATACTTATCCATTTATATAGTTGAAAAACAATGGCTATAGGCTTGTAAACACACAAAACAATTTTAGACAAAATTAGAACACCATAAAACTGTTCAAAACTCAATTTAAAACATTAAAAATTCACTTAAACAGAAAAATATTCAGAGAACACAAAACCAGAACACATAGCCAGCCACCATTTTTTTAGAGAGAGGCAGGCCTAACAAGTACAGAGCAAAGCCCCACCTCAAAACCAGTGTCGACGTCATGAACACGTCACCGATATTAAATTCCAAAAAATTATAAATTACAAGTTTAGAATTTACATTTTACATTTGTTCTCAATAAAACTTTCTTTCGAAACTGTTATTTTAAATTTATATATCCTCTATATTTATAATGATCTATTTATCTGTTAATTCTGTTACTCAGTTTCGGTGATACCATGGAATGTGCAACACAATTATTTACGATAAATTCTCAGTTAAAAAGTTGTCCGCATATCGATTACTCTGATATTTACTATCAAGTTTTATAGATCTCGAATTGAAGATTCGATTTTAATCGAGAAAAAATGTAAAATTACAAATACCCCCCTCTTGTAATAAAAAACTTTACTGTTTGAAAATTTAAAGAAAAAAATTACATTGAAACAAATGGAAATTGTTGAAGTTAAATTTGAGAACAGTAACAATTTTTTCTATAAAAACATTAGATGTCATCCTATAATATTGAAAATTATTATAAAAATTCATCAATAGCATTTGTTATACATTTCCAAACAATATTTCAAAGTATAGAATATCAAAATTACTTTTGATTCAGCTTTATAATTTAAAAGAAAATATCTAAACCGAAAGTTTAATATATATAAAGAATAGTTTTTGAAATTGCACATAAATTTAATAGATAGAAAAATTCAATTTCTTATTGCATGAAAATTTAGTATGTTGAACAAAAAAATTTTTTTTCAAATGAATTGATGAATTGTTACATTTAATTTTCACATAAATTTTCAATTAATCCAAAAATGTTCATTTCTTTCTCTATTGACGTGGTTGATTTTATCGATGCAAATTTTGGAAAACAGTCTGTTAAGGCACTCAGTATGAATTTCAGTTTAGTGTGACTCCAGTGTGATGACATCAGTGTTGGGCTGATCCGAATACTCGTAGTGTTGGGCTGATAATTGTAGTCGACTGATGCATACCAAACTCGATACAGGTGACATCTCAGTTAGCATTGCTTCATGCTTGTAGTAGACGGCTGCATACCTAACTCGATACAGGTGACATCTCAGTTAGCATTGCCTCATGCTTGTAGTAGACGGCTGCATACCAAACTCGATACAGAGTCATGTAAATTTTGTATCATATAAATATACAATGTACATTTGAGGCTTCAAATGACAATGTAATTTGTTTTTTGGAAAATAGATAGATGCTGCATACAGGATTAACTTAGGTGAGGATTAATTTAGGTAAGGTTTGTTTTTTTTTTATATTTTCAGCTTTCAAGGTTTAGAGTTCTGCATACAGGAATAATTTAGGAGAGGATTTTTTGAATCAATTCTTTCATGATACTGTGACTGTTATTCTGAATTCAAAGTTGTGAATGTGAACATGGATGGCAATTACCTCCAGGTAATGTGGTAGTGTTGAAGTTTGAGTTACATGGTCAGCAATAGGCGTTGGCATTGTCATTGGCGTATGCATTGGTGTCGGCATTGGCGTTGGCATTGTCATAGGCATTGGCATCAACATTGGTGCAGGCATTGGCATCGGCACAGGCATTGGCATAGACATCAATGTAGATATTGGCATAGATATTGGCATTGGCATTGGCATCGACATTGGCGCAGGCATTGGCGTAGATATTGGTGTAGATATTGGCGTAGTTGTTGGTGTAGATATTGGCATTGATAGTCAATTAATGAGTCACACTAGTTCGAAAATAACCCAAATGTTCTTAACACTCTTCATGGCGTTCACTTGTTGCTGATTTCGAGATTCACGTAATAATTATTTCGATGTTAATCTTAAAATGCTCATAAACTAAAAAGAAAATTTTGATTAGGCTACCAATACAATCTAATACACATGAAAATTATTTACAAGTATATAATCAATATAAAAATGAAATTTGTTAACATCTTATGATACAGTCAGCAATACATAAATTGTGAAATTTGGAGACATCAATTACAAAATTTTAATAAAAAGAATAATTTCATTTCCATTTATTCACTGTTCAAATATTTTATGAAAAACAAATTATTCAATATTATTAATCATCGTTTGTTGGATACTATAGTTTATTTCGACTTTCAAATGTTCTAAACACAAACTACATTTCATGACAAAACTTTACTATCAATCATTAACAAGAAATCATTCAAAACATCAATAATATTTTGCTTCAAAGGCAATCAATATTCATAAGTAATCATCTGCATCTATGGCAATCAACATTATTAATCATTATTTTGCACCTATGGCAATCAACATAAGTAAGCAACACAAAAAATATTATCTCATTACTGCCTCTCTAAGTCATAACCACTGTTATTCCTTCTTTAGGCAATAATGGGTTTCCATCTCAAAAAACAATCACATACCAGCAAAATTCTAATCAACAAACCCCACTAAAAATTCTACATACACTCCAGCATCCATTTTAAACGATAATCAATAATATCAAAATTTATAGAACAAACAGTTTCTCAAAAACTTTAGAGAAATTTTAACCTTTAACTCATTTCAATTAACAATATGACAAGACGTTTTTATTTAATGAAAACATTATTATTCAAGTTAACTTTCATTTATATTGAACATCTCATATATATGGTGACACAATTCATTAATACTTTCAAATTTTGAAGTTTTATTATTATAACAAAAGAATTTATACATAAGATTAAATTTCAGCATGTTCTAAATTGAACCATTTATTTTTTGAATAATTTCAGAATTTGAAGACTGTATAATAAGTACAAACCATTTCAAGATTACAATACAAAGACGATCAAGATGGATAATGGGTAAATAAGTTCCCTAAAAAATACAAATAAGAGAAAAAGAAAATTGGGTAAATAAATTTCCTAAATAATACAGGAAAGAGAAAGATTAATTATAGCCTATCCTACATGTCAGTACTAAACTTTCATAAGGAAGTATATTTAATAAAAATATACTGAAAATGAGAAAATGGGACATAATTTGCTCTGAAAAACTTAATTACCTAATATGATACCTGACAAAAAATAGACATAATTAAAATATGTAATATATGATGGAAAAATATACCGCAAGCAAACAATTATTTACACTACAATAGATAGATTTTAGAAAAGTTAAGTTTCATCAACAATTTAAAGATTAGGAAAATAAGCTACTATTTTAACTTCCAAAATTATTTCAGAAAAAATACAAATTTAAATGACTATGGACAAGATTGGTTAAGATATGCATCATAGAAGAAATTTACTGAACATTACACAAAGACAGGAAAGAATCGAAATTTGAAACGATTAAGGGCCAAGAAAAATAGGCTACAGGAAAGAAAAAAGACACAATTATGGACTCTTACCATACACTGCATAGCGATTATGCTATTCTGAATCCCAGCATAACACAGGATTCCTAATCATAACATAGTTCCAGGGAATACCCTTTCATCATGTGATCCACAGTCATCATCTTGTAAGTAAGCAACTTGAAACAACCTTTGAATACTAACACATCAATGGTGACTTTGTGCTTTGTTTTCTTCAAGAACATAATTTTATTCATGGGTTTATTTGTTTCAACAAAGCCATTTTGCTGGCTAAATACTTATCCATTTTTATAGTTGAAAAACAATGGCTATAGGCTTGTAAACACACAAAACAATTTTAGACAAAATTAGAACACCATAGAACTGTTCAAAACTCAATTTAAAACATTAAAAATTCACTTAAACAGAAAAATATTCAGAGAACACAAAACCAGAACACATAGCCAGCCACCATTTTTTTAGAGAGAGCCAGGCCTAACAAGTACAGAGCAAAGCCCCACCTCAAAACCAGTGTCGACGTCGTGAACAGGTCACCGATATTAAATTCCAAAAAATTATAAATTACAAGTTTAGAATTTACATTTTACATTTGTTCTCAATAAAACTTTCTTTCGAAACTGTTATTTTAAATTTATATATCCTCTATATTTATAATGATCTATTTATCTGTTAATTCTGTTACTCAGTTTTGGTGATACCATGGAATGTGCAACACAATTATTTACGATAAATTCTCAGTTAAAAAGTTGTCCGCATATCGATTACTCTGATATTTACTATCAAGTTTTATAGATCTCAAATTGAAGATTCGATTTTAATCGAGAAAAAATGTAATATTACATTATTATTGATATAATAAAAGTATTGTATCAATAATTAACTATTATCATTAATATAATATTGTATTGTTTTGGTAAACAATAAATATCTTTATTTTCACAAACTCTGTATAATTATAATGGTGAATGTGAAACAGCTGCATCAAAGAAATTATCTCAAAAACATATGTTTAGGAAAACCATAGTTTTGAACTTCGTTTTACTGATGCAATTTATGAGCCTACACGTGGCATGTATTATTAATTTTTCAGCTAGAACAGTTTTTTGAGACTGCTAAAAATAAACGTCGACAGTTTTATCAATGCTGTATTGGCAATATGAGAAAGCATGCAGTTAATATGTCTTTAAATAAAGGTGTTGATATCTACATGATAATTATTCTCTACCATTTTCATTTAATTAACATTTCAAAATTATTCAAGCCTTAATAGAATGATTGACTCACTGTACAGTCAGTCGAAAATTTTAATATTGAAATGAGGGGTATTTTGGCAAAGTGAACAAAAAAGTAAGGTCCTATGCACCTTTTTGATATTATTTCTTCAAATGAAAAATGAGTTTTGTGGGTTGTCAAAACTCCCCCTGAAAGAGAACTATTCATTTTATCCTATCTATTAGTAAAATAACAATGATTTCTGCATTGAATAACATCTATCTTGCCAACAAGAATCAAACTCTTTGTGAATTTAGATATGACCTACACTTTAGATTTATATAATTCTATTAATAAATTCATGGGAATTGAAGTACTTTTTTCAGTTAGTTAATGAAATTGATTATCATTAGAGAAAATGATTATAATTATATCAATACAGAATTAGTTGAATGAATGATTGTCGATGTACTGAGTTCTTGGTCAACAATAATTCAATATTGGTATTTATACAATCATTATTTTTTCAGAAGTTATTTCATTTGAATTAGAAAATATTTATAAGCTCCTATCAATTTATCATTCGTAACAATGAATTCTTCAAAACATGAATTTAATCAAATAAAAAATTGCCCATACTTCTGTATTCATGTTCGCATGTTTTCCACTTGTGATGGATAGCCAAAATATTGTGGAGCGAGCTGCACGGCGAATTGTAATCGAGGGCTCTGATTGGCTAAAAAGTTCAGCGTTCGGAGTGAGGTGAGGCGAGCAGTTAGAATAGAGGCAAGCGGCACGGCGAATGGTTCGGAGTGCGGTACGGCGAATGATTAAAAGCTGATTTTTAACATTATGAAACATTTGCTCATGTTCGTTGAAAGGCAAGATGTTCGGAGGAATGCACGGTTCGAGGCTCGGTTCGGCATGTGTGGACGCACCTTTAGTTGTTACAGGACATTTATACAGATCACAGGCCAAAGCAACATAATAATCTATCTTCTTCTTCTTCTTCTTCTTCTTCTTCTTCTTCTCTTCTCTTCTTCTCTTCTTCTTCTTCTTCTTCTTCTTCTTCTACCTATATCTAAAAGGCTAAGCCTAAAAACTCGAAATTTCGCACAACTGTTTATTGTAGCCTCAAAACATTCACTACAAAAGGATTTTCAGAAATCTGCCCCCCCCCCTGAGGGAGCTGGGCCCCCCAAGATTTTTACTTTTTAACCGTTCATTGCACAGCAAAGAGCAAAGTCATGAACTTTTTCGTTCAGGTACGAAAAAAATCAGATCTATGCAGAAAAATCCCAATCAGGAGCACAGGGGGGCTCAGGAGAGGGCACTTTTCGAAAATGATGATGTAAAATCACACCACAGCTCAGAACTAATTGGTCTACAGACTTAAAACTTTGCACAAATATTCTTCAAACATGCTAGATGCGCACTAAGAACGGATTTTGAGATATTTTGCCTCTAAGGATTTCAAAGGATGAAAAAGGATACTATTAAGTAATCTCGGTAAGGTGAACTCCATATGGAACTGAGTTAATTGACACATGATATTCTAACATATGTTGTAATCACTGGAAAGCTTAAAACAATTTCATCAATTAGCTGATCGAATTGATTTTGCGTTGATTGAGAGCGTGAGCTTACCACGTGTTTGTTCCATCGTTGTATGCTTGGCCAGTTCGGTTTGCGCCTTCTATCAGCTGTATATGGAGTCTCATACACTCCGATTAGAACAGAGCACGAAGGTTTTCTTTGATTAGGAGTTTGTTGATAATTCTTTTTTCAAATTCAAATTCTATTGCAATCAAAAATCACATTGGAAACTTTCTTAATAGACAACAAGATTACAGAAACAAAATGTCAAACATATACCTACATTTATTTGTAGCACGGCCAGAAAAAGACAAACTTGAGTACTAGCCGTGAGTTTATTAAATATAAATTGATATATATTTTTTGTCAATATTTTGTGGATAAAAATTACGAGTTGATGATAGATGCGAGTAATTCCTTATATTTGATCCGAATGGTTATTCATAATACAGTAGTTGGGGTCACTGCAATCAAACATTTTTTATTCTGTACGGTAGCTAATAAATTTCATACTTATTAATTGTCTATAATGTATCCAGTGAATGAATGAATGAATGAATGAATAATGTATCCAGTGTCCATAATGGAAGTAATTGAACTACTCAAAATTAATGGCTTACTGGTCCCCCATAGATTTATAGTATTCCTGGTGATTGAGCCTGTCTTTTTCAGCGTTGTCTATTAATAATAAAACTTAATTTATAACTAGCTTACCCAGCGAACTTCGTACCGCCAATGTATCTCATGTATCACTTGAATTTATTTGGTGAATCATGAAATTTATCTAACAATCAACATGTTCATTTACATCTCAATACGGACTTCCTATGTGCTTAGTCATGCAGCATTCATTATTCCGAAAAGATATTATTCTTCTCAATCAATTGGTAATATCTATCAGTAAATTTTTTAATTAAAAAAAAGGCTATTTCAGTGTTTCATAGAAAAATATTCAATGTTTTCATAGCTGTAGATTGTCGATATATGGTCCAGGAAATATGCGATGTATGATGAATCACACAGAATTCCATACTCTTTCCATTTTAGGATGAATATAAGCTAAGCTAAATTCAAAAAATTGTAAATTATTCTTTCATTCTTCAGTAATTAATGAATGCAATATGAATAGTATACAATAAATATATACTCTCTTTCATTACCGTAGGTGAATAATTTTTTTCAACATTTTCCAGTTTCTCAATGATAGGGGAGGGATAATTATTATTTGTATAGGTCTTCTAAGGAACCATAATCAACAGCTGGTACCAATCAACTACACTTCAACTCCAAACTACCGTTTTAATACCAGTACACAATAATTTATCACAGGGTGATATGTTTATTACAGCTGGTAACTTTAGATGCTAAATCATATTATCACATTATGATATTGAATCATGATCATCTTTTCGTTCTTCAGTAGCCGCTCGGCCGAAAATTTCGAAAACATATGTCTGTAAAATGGATTAATAAATAGTTATTATTAGCCCCCCTATTAAAATTTCTGTTCAGAAACCATCCCCAATATTCACACAACATATTCCCAAAGTTTCATGCCATTATGTCAAGTAGTTTTCAAGTCTACAGGGAACAAACAATAAACATCATACACAAACAGACATTCATTTTTTTTATTTTATAAATAGATTTCCATTCGGCTCAAACAAAAGCCTCTCTAAATGAAGGTAGAATGATAAGGATTCAGTTCTGTTGTTTTAACATTTTTTCAAATCACTTTCAAAAAGTTTATGTAGTACCTACTATTGTGTTTGAGACACTTCTGGCGCTATCATAGTTTCACCACTATTCTGTTCCACAGTCCTATCTCTCTAGTCGTTAACTATATCTATAATAATTATATAAAGTAAAGAGCTGGCTTATGCATGTACGGGATAGGAAAATTATGTTTGACGCATCATCACCTCTGAACTACTGGACTAATTAACTTGAAATTTTGCTTATAGATTCTTAATTAACCAAGGATGGTTATAGGCCTATTCTCAATTCTTCAAAATTTCATAACGTCAAGTTTTCATTTTGTCAAGTTTTAAAATAGATCCTTGCGAAGCACGGGTTCTTGCTTACTTACTTACTTACTCCGTGGCCATACAACCCATTGAGGGTCTTGGCCTTCCGCAATATGCCTCTCCATTCGTCTCGGTCTTGCACCTTTCTCCTCCAACCTCTGATACCCATTTCTTTCAGGTCATTCTCTACGTCATCAATCCAGCGCATTCTCGGTCTTCCCTTTAATCTTCTTCCACCTGGATTCATTCTGTGGACTTTTTTCGCACTCCTGGAGTCACTCATTCGTTCAAGGTGTCCCAGCCAGCTAAGACGCCTAACTTTTATCTCACTCACAATGTCTGGGTTTCCGAAAAGCTCTCGTAACTCCTGATTAGTACGTATCCTCCATTCTCCATTACTGAAGATAGGTCCATATATTTTCCGGAGGATTTTTCTTTCCCAGACATTAAGTAGCGCTTCGTCTTTTTGAGTTAGGACCCAAGTTTCTGCACCATAAAGCACTACTGGTCTAATAACGGTGATATATACTTGTATTTTCACTTTCCTAGTGATGAGCCGGGAATTCAAAAAATGTTTCATGGCATAATAGCATCGATTACCTGCTGACAGCTTTGCTTTGATATCTACCTGCACTTCATTTCTATGTGTTATCATAGCACCTAAGTACTTGAATTCGTCAACTCTTTCAAAGATACTATTGCCCATCACTAGTTGCCTTTCGTTTTCTTGACCATCTATCTGCTGTTGAACATGTATTTTGTCTTGTTTGCATTTATGGTGAGTCCTGTATTCTGAGAGCCAATTTCCAGTTGGTTGAAACCTTCTTCCAGAGCTCTTTTGTTCCTAGCAATCAAAACCACATCATCCGCATATGCCATATATTGCAATGTTCTATCCATGATTGTTCCATTTGGATTGACAGTCAAGTTTCGCATTACTTTCTCCAAACTTATGTTGAACAGCATTGCTGATAAAACATCTCCTTGTCTCAGACCTTTGCTTGCCATGAAACTGCTAGATAGTCTCCCTTGCACCTTTATTTTATATTTAGTCTCTTTGAGTGTCATTCTGACCAATCTCACCAGCTTACAAGGTATAGACCTACCAAATTCTATCATAGCTTTAATGAGACTATCTCTTTTTATGCTATCAAATGCTTGTTTATAGTCTATGTAAAGTTGATGTAGACTTATATTGTACTCATAGCATTTCTCTAAAATTGTGCGTATTGTGAATATATGATCTGTACATGATCTGTTCGGCCTAAATCCACATTGATAGTCTCCTATTATCTCATCCATATATGGTATCAATCTCTTGGCAATTATTTTGGTCAATATCTTATAAGCAACACTTAACAAGGCTATTCCTCTGTAGTTTGTGCAGTCGATTTTGCTTCCTTTTTTGTGGATAGGACATATTAACGCCGTGTGCCAGTCTTCAGGCATTTCTTCTTCTCTCCAGATTTGCACTATCAAACTATGTAATGTGCTGAGGAGCGCAGGGCCACCAGTTTTGATCATTTCTGCCGTGATTGCATCTTCTCCAGGCGCTTTGTTGTTCTTCATCGAACCAATGGCTTCTTCCATTTCATGTAGTTGGGGGTCGTGGCTGAATGGTTCTGGACCTATACGGGTGATTCCTTCCATTCCACCATCCTCTTCTGCAATCTCTCCAAGTAAATCACTGAAATATTCTTTCCATCGTTCAATGACTTCTTCTTCGCCACCAATGAGGTTGCCTTCCTTATCTGTGCAGAAATTTGTTCGTGGTTGGAAACCAGCTTTTCCTTCACGTATCCTCAGGTACATCTTTCTTGCATCCTTTGTTTCAGCATATGCCATGATTTCTTCCAGCTTCCTCTTTTCAAAATCTCTTTTCTTTCTACGGCAGACTTGTCTGGCAGACGATCTCTTCTCTTGGAACAGGTTCATTGTTGCCCTTGTTCTCCTATTCAACATACTTATTCTTGCCTTATTTCTCTCTTCAAGGGCTTGTATGCATTCTTCATCTATCCATGTATTTCTGACTTCCTTTCTCTTGTATCCGATTGTCTCCTGAGCACTCATCACAATACTATGTCTCAGATTTTTCCATTTCTGTTCTGCTGTTGTGTCCCCCGCATGCTGGTATTCTTCTAGCTTATCTTGTAATCTTTGTTGGTAGGCTTCTTTCAGACTTTGGTTTTTGAGTAGCTTTTCACAGTCGAACTTTAGTTGTTTCTTGCCTTTGGAGAACCCAGTGTTATTTATTCTTTGCCTGTATTTCAATCTTATCATGAAGTGATCTGTGTCACAATCAGCTCCACGAAGACTTCTCACATCAAGGATATCTGAGCCGTGACGTCTGTCAATCATAACATGATCAATTTGATTTTTTGTCCGTCCATCTGGGGATAACCACGTCATTTTGTGAACGTCCTTGTGTTTAAAAAGGTACTACTAATGGTCATGTTGTTTCCTCCTGCAAAATCAATCATTCTCAGGCCATTCTCATTGCTTTCATTGTGTAGGCTGTAGGGTCCAATAGTTGGCCTGTAACACTGTTCTCGTCCAAGTTTAGCATTGAAGTCACCAAGGATTATTTTAACATCATACTCAGGGGTATCTTTATAGACATTTTCCAGTTTCTCATAGAATTGATCTTTATTATTTCCATCTGCTTCATTGGTGGGTGCATGAACACATATCAAACTTATATTAAAGAATTTTTCTTTTATTCTCAGCAAACAAATCCTTTCATTTATTGCTTTGAATCCTATAACTTTGTCCTTAAAATTCTTGTGTACAAGAAATCCTGTTCCAAATGTGTTATGGTCGTGTCCACTGTAGAATATGGTATGATTACCTAGGTCCATTATTCCATTCCCTTTCCATCTTATTTCCTGTAGAGCTACAATTCCAATTCTATACTTTTCTAGTTCTTGTCTCAGTCTCATTGTGCTACCGGCTCTATTTAAACTTGTGACATTCCAAGAAGCAATCAACATATCTCTTCTTCTCCTCTTTCGTTTTTCCATCCGTTTCCTAATCAAGTCATTGTCTGTTTCCAAATCAATCCTGTAATTCCTGTCCTGTTCCGAGGCATATTTAGTGGTTTTCGTAACGTAGTTCTTTTTACGGGGTAGGATTGTTAGCCCTACCCCAACCCCCAACCTGGAGGACCAGTCCAGTTTTTCTTTCACGGTGGCTATTTTATTTCACCACTACCCCCCGACGCTGCTGGCTGCAGGGCCGGTGAGCATTCCCCGATTCCAACGGGGACGCGCCCGATGGAGGTAACTGGCAAGTCCCCACACGGGACGGGTTCTTGCTAGTACCTATTATATTAGTTTGAATTTACAATTCGAGACCGCAGCTTGGAAAAAGAAGAGATGATTAGCTCATAATATCGGGGACCGAGCTTCGCTCAGGAGTACAAAAGCATAAACAATTTATTACGAAAGAAGGAATTATAATGAAAAACCATTTTGGCCATGTGGTTTTTAAGAAGCGGTGATGAATAGGTCAGTGGTAGGCTATTTGGCTTTTTTATATTCCATTTCATATTCATATTGATTATTCTTTCGGGTTGAAGGTTTAATATATACTTATTAGATATATTGGAATAGTTATCTTGGCACTATCTTACTCAATCTGACATTAGGAGTTACAATACTCTAGTAGTCCAGATAACAGTAGACCTCACTGAACATCCTTTGCAATGTGGTAACGAGAATATTCATTTTTATTCTTTGTTGTTGTTTTATATTGATAATATATTGATATTGATAATTATATTGATAATGTTTTATATTGATATGTTTTATAATGATAATGTTGTTTTATATTGATATATGATAATTGATAACCACCTATTGAATTAGATATAAAAATTCACAACCATTACTCTCATATCGTCTCTAGACCCAATAATTGTATTTGTGGAACAATCGAAAAAGTCAATTTTCTAAAATATCTTGGAATAATAGTTGACAGTCACTTGAAATGGAACTTTCATGTACAACACACAATATCTAAATTAGAATACCTAATATACATTTTCTATAAAATTAATACTCTAAAGGATATCAAAATCATAAGAACCATATATCATGCATACGCTCACTCCTTGTTCCAATATGGAATAGAATTATGGGGGGGTACCTTTGACACGCACTTTAATAGAATATTTACCCTGCAAAAGCATTTAATTAGAGCCGCTCTAAAACGGCCTAGACTGTATCCAAGCAGGAATTTGTTTGTTGAATTTGGGGTTCCAACGCTACGACAGGTCTTTGTAGGGAAAATCATTACACATGCCAATAGAAATAAGCAGCATCTTACTTTGAATACACATTTACACAACCTTCGTCCGTCTGTACTCAATCCTTATACGGTACTCGAAACTTTACAAGATTAACTATAAATAAACATCAATTCACATACTTCATGGAATACTTTGCTAATATAGTCCCATATCACTTTATAAACAATAGAATAACAAAAAAAACTAAGTAGTGAAATAGAAGAGTGAGTAAAATCTAGAGTTTATTTTAAGATAAGTGTATGAAATGATAATTTTGTAATAACTGTAAGATCATAGTGTATAATACGTCTGTTATAGTACGTTTTTATTGATTCTCTACTATGGATATTATAGTATATATCCACTTTTAGTCTTGATTAATGTTATAATATTTGTAATTTTCAATCGCACTCACTGCTGGCGAACAAGTTCCACTTATGCCGGTAGTGCCTTTTATATAAATTTACTTATTTATAATATTACTTATAGTATCTATCATATTTTTAATATTTGTAATTTTCAATTGCACTCACTGCTGGCGAACAAGTTCCACTTATGCCGGTAGTGCCTTTTATATAAATTTACTTATTTATAATATTACTTATAGTATCTATCATATTTTTAATGTAAGTACTGATTGTAAAATGTTATGGCAAATAAAAATTTCAAATTTCAGTACATAAGATTATTACTTTGTATGTAGAGTGCATTTTTTTGAAATAAATATCTTTTGTCTGTCTGTCTGTCAGTTTGGTAGAAATATATTACATTTACATACAACTCAATTTATTTATTTAAGTTATCTTCATAATTCTATCTATCTTCTATCTGATTCTAATAGGTTACCAACCCATCCCTATCTTATATGATAAACCTTCAATTATAATCATACCTGCATGATTAAAAAACAGCAGACATTCAATTTACTAGAACAAATAATGGAGTGCCTTCAAGTTCAGATGTAGGCAACACGCCTAGCTTCTTCCTACATTCGCTACCTTGTCACTACGACACTGACCTTGCTTCTGTGAAACACCTTGTTTCAGTGAGAACTTGCTTCTGTGAGACTGCCATTTATAGCGCTACTACTTTGGACGGAGACCTTGTCTCTATGAAACTGCTTGTCTCTGTGGGAACTTGTTCCTGTGAGACTGCCATTTATAGAAATACTTGCTCCTGTGAAACTTGTCTCTGTGACACTAATATCGTTCAAAAACACTACTTGTCTCTGTGAAACATCCCCGGAAAGACAACTGTTCAGCGGCGACGGTGGACAACCGCCAAATGTGTAAACGTACGCATTTGGTCACGTACGCCACTGCGTAGATAAGAGCGGCAAAAACACTGCCAGCCGCAGTGGCAGTGGACGGCTGCACAACTGCCGCCAACGGCAATATGACTGCGCGGCGTTTCTGCCGCCCAGTGTGTAAGCTTCCTGATAAATATGCGCCTGATATCTATCAAAATAACTTTTCTGGTAGCAAAATTAATAGAGGACCAGGTAGGCTGAGTCCTGAATACAACTCGTCCTACCAAAACAATAGGTAATGCGAATAATTGCAAAATCAAGTAGTGAATAATTGTTATTTTTATTGTTGAATTAATTGTGATGTAAGTTTCAAAATACATAAGTTGAATGTGATGCCAATTGTAAAGACTTTCAAATTGTGAAGAAACAAATTCAAAAAATAAAATGATTTTGTATTCAAAATTTTGAATATTATTCAATGTCCTGAAATGACAAACTCTTTGATTGCCTTTGTAGGCACAGCTCATAAGTAAGATAAATCTATATAAGTAAATGAACAATAGCAGTATGAATGATAATGAATGAATGAAAATAGACAGATGAATGAATAAGAATGGATGATATTACAAATTTATGATGAATATACAATTACTCAACCTGAGTATCTTGAGGATGTCGAAAGCTGTCGAAGATTGTAGGCATTTGTAAGAAATGCTCAGGCAATGGAAATCATCATCACCATACCGGCCAGAGAGTGGGAGGGTATATGTAACCCCAAAGTGGAATGCTAAATTGCACAGTTGACCAAGTGAGTGGGAGGGTATATGGAACCCCAAAGTGGATGCAATTTCGACTGTCAATAGAGACTGCAGACCTTTATTGGTAGATTCGATCATAGGTAGAATTGTAGAACAGATTCGGTAGCAGATTGATTCGAGAGATGTAGAGAGAGATTGATTGAGTTTCCCAAAATCCAAACTGTGGACAGAGGAAAAGAAAATACCCTACGGTAAGAAAATATGTTGACTGTAGCAACAGCGCTCTGAACTACACAGAGCTCAGAGTACAAAGAGTTTGAAAACAAGAATATGAAATAAAGATTTGTAGAAACATCAAGCAATCTTGATGATCTTGGAATTTTGCAGAAATGCAATGGAATCAAAATGCTAAATTGACATTTTTTAAAAAATATTGAAATAGATGAACAATGTAAAATTGGAAAGAGCTTTAAACTAAATTCTAAAAATTGAGTTCAGAAAAGCGTGTTCAAATGGAAAGTGAGGTTACACCTACCAGAAGTTTGAGATTCAAACACAATCCGTGAAGACATACAAGTTGTTTGATTGAATTAGGCCAATATTTATCGCAAATATGCCAATGAAACATGAAAGTATTGAATATTCAGCTGGAATAAATTCAAATTCGAAAATTGAAAACAAGAGCTGGCCAATTCCCACATTCCGGAATCGAGTTGAAACAAAGAAGCAGCACACCAGCGCCACACAAGCCGAGTGGAGCAAAACCTACCTACAACGATTTCCGCAAGTGAGAAATGCAAGAATAAAAATACAAAACACAAATATTATTCAAAAGCAAGTGAAAAAGGACAAATTTGAAATTAATCAAATAATACTAGACAACAAATTGAAATTATTACAAAGATACAAATATTGAAAACAATGCAGACTAAATCTGCCAAACGTTGGCTATACTGGCAACGCGCTAAGTTCAAAAATCAAGGATGATGCAAATTGAGTTTTAACATAGACTGGGCCCCGTTTTGCAATTGGAAGAATTGTAAAACAAAGAAGAAAGAAAAAATATGTTAAAGAGATTTGCATCATTCGCTATCATCTAATGGCAAAGGTGCAACACTAGCAATAGAACGTTTGAAAACACCAGAATCAGTTAGAACCTGGATGACTCTAACCTTGTCATCGGAGCCAGGGAAAACCTCTGTAATACGTCCAAGCTTCCAGAGTGTTGGTGGTGTCCCAGGATCCTTCAATAGCACAAGAGTGCCAACTTGAAGATTGGGTGATGAAGAAGACCATTTATGTCTTTTCTGAAGAGTAACTAAATATTCTTCAGACCATTGTTGCCAAAATTCCTTTGTGACTTCAGCAAGTCTATTCCAACGTGCAAGAAAATTCACATGTTTGAATTTCTGCTTATGAGAAGGCAAAGCATTGAGTGGGCGCGCAATGAGAAAATGCCCAGGTGACAAAAATTGAAGATCAAGAGGGTCCTCAGACAATGGAACAATAGGTGAAGAATTCAAAATAGCTTCAACTTGTGCAGAAAGAGTACACATTTCTTCAAAATTCCAAATATGTTTGAAAGCAATAATTTTATATACACTCTTGAAATTTCTTATTCCTCTCTCCCACAGACCACCATGATGAGGAGCTCTTGGGGAATGAAATTCCATTGAATGTGCAAAGATGCAGCTGAATTTTGAAGTATTTGTTGATTGCTAGGCAAGTTGAGGAAGTCACCTAACTCTTTGAGATCATTATTTGCACCCACAAAAGTGGTAGCATTGTCTGAATATATATTCCTTGGAATACCTCGTCTTGAGATGAAACGGGTGAGAGCAGCCAGAAAGACTGAAGTGGACAGCTCTGATACTACTTCTATATGTACAGCACGAGTTATCATGCAAATGAAAAATGTAAAATAGGCTTTACCAAATGTCCGTGTCTTTGGACCACCAATACGCAGACTAAAAGGTCCAGCATAGTCTAGACCAACATTCATGAATGGAAAATCAATATTTACATGCACAGAGGGCAATTGACCCATCAATTGTGCAGCTTGAGTATGAGTGAAACGAAAACACTTGATACACTTTTGCAGAACATTCTTAACAGTACGCCTTGTTGATGGTATCCAGAACCGTTGTCTGATTGCAGCCATGGTTGCTTGCACACCAGCATGACACAATTTGTTATGATGATAAAAAATCAGTGCCTTGGTGAATTTGTGATTGGCAGGAAGCAATATCTGATGCTTGAAATCAAAATCAATATTAGCATTAGCTAAACGTCCTCCTACTCTTATGAGGCCATCAGAGTGAATGAACAAAGACAAAGAATGAAACTTACTGGAGGCATTCAACTCATCATTTGCACATAAAATTTCCAACTCCTTGTGGAATGCTTCAGCTTGAATGGCCTTCAATAGATGAATTCCAGCATCTTCAATTTCATCAACTGAAAGGGCGTCAGTATGGCGATCAGCAACTTTCTGACGAATGTTATGTAAAAAACGCAGAACATAAGCAGTGACACGAATAATTTTAAAACTATTGGAAACACGTTCAGAAATAATGGATAAAGGTGAAACAACTGCAGTATTTACAAGAACTGTATTGGGAGCTAGAATAGCTACATGAGAAGAGAATGACCTCCAACTATCAGTTGGATCAGCCAACCATGGGGGACCATGCCACCAGAGTTTGTTGTTTGCTAATTCACTAGGAATCATGCCATGAGAAATTAAATCAGCTGGATTGTGAGATGATTTCACATAGTTCCAGACATACTGTGAGGTAGATTCTTGGATTTCACCTACTCTCAATGAAACAAAAATTTACTTTCTGTCAGGAGGAGACTGCAACCACTTGCAGACAATTTGAGAATCTGACCAGAGAAAAACACCTGGAATAGTCAAATCAAGAGAATTCAAAGCACTTACAACTTTGTTAATGAGTCGTGATAATACTAAGGCACCACAAAGTTCCAAATTTGGAATGGAGACAGGCTTGAGAGGTGCAACACGTGATTTTCCACAAAGAAGATGAGTTTGAACAACATTATTTTGGATGGTGCGTACATACACACAAGCGCCATAAGCAGTAGCGCTAGAATCAGAAAAACCATGAAGTTCAACTATGGAACATTGATCTTTTGATACTACACAATGTAGTATTGAGATGCTTGAAATTTTGGATAGTTCTTGTATGATCTGCAACCACTTCAGTAGCATGTCATTGGGCAGACTATCATCCCAATCAATTTTTGCAAGCCATAAATTTTGAAATAAGATTTTTGGAAGGATTATGATGGAACTAATGATTCCAAGTAGATCAAAAGTTGAAGCAATAACTGACAGAAACTCACGCTTTGTGAATGAAGTCTTTTCAGAAATTTTATCAATGTTAGAACAGATGGATAGACTATCAGAATTGGAATTCCACAGTAAAACTAGAGCTTTGGTTATTCCATTATCAGGATCTGAAATTGGTTTAACAATGGAAGTTTCTAGCAAATTGGATGGTAGTGAATTCAGTAACTCAGGGGAATTGGACATCCACTTCCTTAATTCAAAACATCCTTTATTCAAAGTGGTGAGCAATTGATGTGACAATTCCATGGCTTGTTCCAATGTAGATGCACCAGAGATTAGGTCATCAACATAAAATTCTTGATGAATTGAATGATACAATGGAGAATCAGGTGTTCATTCAAGTTCAGCAAGTAAATTCAAGGTTCTAGTGCTGAGATAAGATGCACAAGCTGTCCCATAAGTAAATGTGGCCAATTGGTATTCTTGAAGAGGTTTTGAAGTATCATCTCTCCAAAAAATACGATGCAAATTACGATCAGAAGGATCTAGAAGAATTTGGCGGTACATTTTAGTTATGTCCGCGATGAAAGCAAATGGTCGCATACAAAATCGTAGGACAATGTCAAAAAGGTCTGACTGAACAACAGGACCCTTGAAGATAACATCATTGAGAGAAATTCCGGTTGATGTTTTGGCGCTAGCATCAAACACAACTCTTGTTTTGGTTGTAGTGGAGTCAGGCTTGAAGACAGCGTGATGTGGAATATAATAGACTTGTTCCTCAGGGGCTGGTGGCGGTACAGGGTGCATGTGACCTAAATCTTCATATTCCTGCATAAATTCAACATATTGAGGTTTGAGCTCAGGTTCTTTAAGAAATCTTTTTTCCAATGAATGGAAACGTTTCATAGCTTGAGTCCTTGAATGACCAAGGGTGGCAAATGAATCCTTGCGAGGTAAGGACACTTGGAAACGACCATCTTCATGCCTGATGGTATTTTCTTTGTAGTGTGCTTCAACCCTAGCACACTCAGGAGAGACAGGAATAACTGAAGAGACTTCTTCCAGCTTCCAGAAGGTTTCCAACTGATTGGAGACTTCAGCTGTGGAGACAAAATTGGTAACAAATTGATTAGATGATTTTTTGAGTGACACTGATTTGGGTAATTGACAAGAGCCAAAAACAATCCAGCCAAGTTTTGTATTTTGTAGGATTGGAACATCAGGTGACACAATAATTTGATTGCCAGTCATGATTGCGGCATAAACGTCAATACCCAATAGGATATCAATTTTCTTAGATTTATGAAAATTTGGATCTGCAAGTCGAATATTGCTTGGAATCTTGTAATAGTTAAGATCAATTGTGACATGAGGAATACATGAGGCAAATTTGTCAACAACAATACATTCTTGTTGCGTTGACCAAGTATGATCAGATGATTTTATTAATACTGAGTGAACAACTGTAGATTTGGCTTGCATACTGGACACTCCATTAATCAGATTAGTTACATGACGAGAAGGAAGAGCTAATCTATCAGCCAACTCTTGAGTGATGAGTGAACAATCACTTCCTGTGTCCATTAAAGCATTACATGCAATTAATTCACCATTTGAACTAACAACCAGAACCTCTGCGGTAGGTAATACTTGAACTGATGACTTATTATTAGAAATGATGGATGAAGCAGCATGTGAAACAACTGTTGTTTCTGAATTATCAGATTGTGAACTAACTGAATTTGATGCTGAAGATGAATGGGCACTAGAAACGGTGCACTCATTCTGAGACTGAATCACATTAGAAACAACATTCTTACCTCCTGAATTGCTAGTAAAGGAATCATGTAGAACAGTGTGATGTCGCTTATCACATTTTTGGTATCTCTTTGAAGAGCAGTTGTGATTGTCAGTGTAAGGATTAAGGCAATTGAAACACAACCCTTTCCTTTTGATTGCATCATAACGTTGATTGATGGGAATCTTTGAAAAATTGACACATTTGAAAATCCCATGAGATCAATCATTGCAAAATTGACAGGATACTGATGGCTGAAAATTATTCAGAGTATCATTTTGAGCAAAGGGACGAGTATTTTGCCTAACATTGGGTGCATTTGAAGTAGCTTGAGTAAAAACCTTTTGATTAGTTGGTGGATTTGAGGGGCTATGATATGAAATAGCATCCATTACCTTACATTGATTTTCAAGAAATTCCCACAGTTTATCCATAGTAGGGATTTCATTTATTTCAATGCGTTTTTCCCATTCGTGCAAGATATTAGAGTCAAGTTGAGATGTGATTTTTTGCATGTAAAGTAAATCTTTAATTTGAACATCCAATTTGAGTGCTTCTAAAGCATTAATGTGACATTTACAGTGATCAATGAAAGCTCTAAGAGATTTGGAACAATTTTTCTTGAGTGCTGGGGGTGATTCAATACCTTGAATGTGGGTACTTGCAATTAATCTGGGGTTATTGTACCTCTGTGTAAGCAGATTCCATGCAAGCTCAAAGTTTCCATTCCCTGGAGGAATATTCTGAATGTGTGCAAGGGCTTCACCACTGAGAGCTTTGCGCAAATAATACAGCTTTGTAGCTGGAGCCAAAGTTTGGTTTTCAATAACCATATTGGAAAAGGTATCACAGAATTCAAGCCATGAATCAAAGGAACCTGAAAATTCTGGTAACGGTACCATTGGTAATTGTAGACCTTGATAAATAGGCATAGTGGGTTGCAAAGGCAGAGAATTGACATTATTAGCAGTCACTGAAGCAGATGGCGATTGATTTGTGTTGATTACACTATTATGATCTACAGTCCCCGGTGATTTGGGAACTGGAGAGGAGTTTGGTGACTGATGTTCCATTGCCGGTGCTTGAAATGTAGCAACTTGCTGCTGTGAATCATAATTTTTCAAAATTGTATTTACATTAGCAATTAACATTAAAAATTTTTCTGTGACAATTTGATGTTCATTGTCATCAATGTCATCTGAATCAAATTCCAGGCTTATCTCTTCATAACGTTGCTCAAAGTTGAGCAATTTAGTTTTGACTGCTAGTAGTTTTTGAAAATCATTTTCATCATTGATTTTAAAATTGAAATATTCAGTATAAAGCCAAGATAGATTTTTAATGATGCCACTTCTCACAGTGAGAAGGCTATTTCGTTTGCCTTTAGGAGGCATATTGAAAATTGGAACGATACCTCAATTGAAAATGTTTGACCTCCTCTTACACTGGATGGCTACTGGTGTTGTATCCAATTGTTGGGAACAATGACATAAGTGCTTGGTTGAATGTATCAGTATGAGCAACTCCATACAAATATTACCCTTGAACATACAGAAATAAACACTATGAATAAAAGTATAAGACAATAATCATTACACAATTGATGTAAAATAATGAATAAGAATAAATGTATTTTCTAAGCATATGTCAATATGAAGTATCTGGACCGGAGATGGCCAAACTTATAATGATAAATATGCGCCTGATATCTATCAAAATAACTTTTCTGGTAGCAAAATTAATAGAGGACCAGGTAGGCTGAGTCCTGAATACAACTCATCCTACCAAAACAAAAGGTAATGCGAATAATTGCAAAATCAAGTAGTGAATAATTGTTATTTTTATTGTTGAATTAATTGTGATGTAAGTTTCAAAATACATAAGTTGAATGTGATGCCAATTGTAAAGACTTTCAAATTGTGAAGAAATAAATTCAAAAAATAAAATGATTTTGTATTCAAAATTTTGAATATTATTCAATGTCCTGAAATGACAAACTCTTTGATTGCCTTTGTAGGCACAGCTCATAAGTAAGATAAATCTATATAAGTAAATGAACAATAGCAGTATGAATGATAATGAATGAATGAAAATAGACAGATGAATGAATAAGAATGGATGATATTACAAATTTATGATGAATATACAATTACTCAACCTGAGTATCTTGAGGATGTCAAAAGCTGTCGAAGATTGTAGGCATTTGTAAGAAATGCTCCGGCAATGGAAATCATCATCACCATACCGGCCAGAGAGTGGGAGGGTATATGTAACCCCAAAGTGGAATGCTAAATTGCACAGTCGACCAAGTGAGTGGGAGGGTATATGGAACCCCAAAGTGGATGCAATTTTGACTGTCAATAGAGACTGCAGACCTTTATCGGTAGATTCGATCGTAGGTAGAATTGTAGAACAGATTTGGTAGCAGATTGATTCGAGAGATGTAGAGAGAGATTGATTGAGTTTCCCAAAATCCAAACTGTGGACAGAGGAAAAGAAAATACCCTACGGTAAGAAAATATGTTGACTGTAGCAACAGCGCTCTGAACTACACAGAGCTCAGAGTACAAAGAGTTTGAAAACAAGAATATGAAATAAAGATTTGTAGAAACATCAAGCAATCTTGATGATCTTGGAATTTTGCAGAAATGCAATGGAATCAAAATGCTAAATTGACATTTTTTAAAAAATATTGAAATAGATGAACAATGTAAAATTGGAAAGAGCTTCAAACTAAATTCTAAAAATTGAGTTCAGAAAAGCGTGTTCAAATGGAAAGTGAGGTTACACCTACCAGAAGTTTGAGATTCAAACACAATCCGTGAAGACATACAAGTTGTTTGATTGAATTAGGCCAATATTTATCGCAAATATGCCAATGAAACATGAAAGTATTGAATATTCAGCTGGAATAAATTCAAATTCGAAAATTGAAAACAAGAGCTGGCCAATTCCCACATTCCGGAATCGAGTTGAAACAAAGAAGCAGCACACCAGTGCCACACAAGCCGAGTGGAGCAAAACCTACCTACAACGATTTCCGCAAGTGAGAAATGCAAGAATAAAAATACAAAACACAAATATTATTCAAAAGCAAGTGAAAAAGGACAAATTTGAAATTAATCAAATAATACTAGACAACAAATTGAAATTATTACAAAGATACAAATATTGAAAACAATGCAGACTAAATCTGCCAAACGTTGGCTATACTGGCAACGCGCTAAGTTCAAAAATCAAGGATGATGCAAATTGAGTTTTAACACTTCCATTCAAGTCTATAGACTACTGCTCGAACGGCGGCGACGGCGAAATTACCGCCGCGACAGAAACCGCCCAATGTGTAACCGGCATTACGATACACAATATAGCCTACATCAATATTACACATATTGTAGGTTCACAATACTCAACAGTGAATTAGGACAGTGAGTGGCGAATCTAGCCATAAAATTACGTCCTACAGGGAGTAACTTGTAAGGTTTTGATTTTATATTTTCTTCTAGAACATTTTTCCGCGAGGTGGAACAAAGTCACTAAATCAATTCAATAGAAACATGCTGTCCTGTCATTTCCAGTGACTTTATAACGTCTCACTAAAAAGTATCTTATCTGCCTTTTCAAAATATTTTACAGCCAAGCTTTTAATCCTGGATTGAGTTGTAGTCTCAGCCAAACCTTCTTTTTCCCATCCTCATATTTTCTACATCTATTGTTTTTTCTTCTACCAACTGCTGCTTTATAAAAACATCAATTTCCACTCGTGCGGCAATCAAAAATTCAGATTTGATTGCGCCACTGCACATTTTCCTGACTCACTCACACTTTGGGTATTTCTATTCTTGACTTGGCCATTTTTGAAAATATTTCTGATTTTGTTGACTAAAAACAAAAATTATAACTTTTAAATGTTATTGTATGTGGTAACCCTGAATATGAAAATAAGAGGGAAAAAATAAACTGCCGAAAAAATCTTTAATAATTTTATTACATCAACTGGTACTATTTTATTTTTTATATAAAAATACACATCACAAAAATAACAAAGACTGTTGAAGATTATTTTACAATTTAGTTAAATTACATTAAAATAATGAACCACTTTTATACTCTTACAAATGAACTTTCATCCCCACAATTTTTTAGTGACTTAATCTTTATTTTTCACAATTATTTTTTTCAATTCAACAATACAGATTGTAGACATAATCAAGTTTCAACAGTTTCATTACATTTTGACAGCGATACAATTATTAAAAGTTATGTAGACTATTCTATTAGTTATACTTTCTTGTTTTTATAACATTTCAACTAATTCAGTAACAATGATTAGATTTATTAATAAGTTAAGAGCCATAAATGTGAAAACCTGGAAATAAATAACGAGTTTTGTCAAAACGTAACCAACTTAAATTGAATCAAAATATTTTGAAATTATATAAACAGTATTAGGTAAAATATTACTTATTAAGTAACTCCTCGCACTACATCTCATAGAAATAACAATTACATATAAAAAGTAATAACATAATCTGTGAACCAAACATGTTTCATACGAATTTAAAACATAACAGTAGATTGTGGCAAACATTTGTCTTTAGAAATAGTATAATAATATCTAATCGTAAATTCTAAATAAACCTAAAATATTAATAGTTCGACCCTTATCAATAGTTCTTGACTATTATAAATAGCCTAAAAGCTTACTAATTTCCATTGGAATATCATTTGTAATTTTCTGTACAAGAGACATTTTGAAGTTAAAAAAACTAGGTGATTATTCTATTCCAAAATTAAGTTTGCATCCAAAATTTGAACAGACTGGATAGATCAGTAAATACAGAGAATGATTATAATGCAATTCACGTTGAGATTAACACGGCGTAGAAAAGATTGCATAGCAATTTACCAAAGAGGAGTAGTGTATACCAATATTATTGTAATTATTATAGATCTCAAGAAGGCTAACTGCCTGTGTAAACTGACTGCTTTTTAGAATGAGATAAAAAGATGCATGGGTTCTTTACATTACCATAAACCATCAAACGTGCTGATTAGTATGTAATATATTTTCATTGAATCTCACGAAAATCTTGATCACTCGGCACACATTTTACAAAATATAATAAATTGGAGAAACAAACAATGCATTTTACAATAATATGTATACCTATTATTAAGTAATATCAGCTAAGGCGGAAAGTCTAGGAATATTTGAAAACTTATTCTACTACAATTTCACACTGTGATAAATTTCATTTTTTAAATTGGAAGATAAGTTCAAGTTTGATACACTATATTCAAGCAATGATATAAGATGAGACGATAACGTGAACAAAATTGTATTATTCTACAATAATTATAATAAAATTGAGAAATAACCAAAATTAAAAGAAAGAACTCAAGAAATAAATATTGTGTTAATTAAATAGGATAACAGAATAATTAAATAAATAATAACAGTATGGAAGAATGTTCAGTCGGTCATCAGTCATCAGTGTTTCCTTGATAATCGCCTTTTCTTTATTTGATATTTCGTTTATTATCGCGTTGCTTGTATGAGATTTTCACAAGAACGTATTTTGATATTAGATTTTATCAATATATTTATTGTGAGTTCAATAATATATTTTAACATATTTTGGAGTACCGGTTATTGAAATTCGGTTCTTTTTATATCGTTCTCGTTCATTAATAATGAGCAACTGTCAATAAGGATCCATATAAGTTGAAAATTAGTTGAGAATTGATTGTCATCATGTTCAAAAAATTATTTATTCAATTTATCTATTTACTTAATAGTAACATATAAGAGTTTATTCTATTAAGCTTGAGAATGATATTAATATATTATTAGTTAAATATATTACCGACATTTCAAAAAGGAAATCTGTTAAAAGAAACTACAATGAAAAAATTATGAATACGAAAATACCAACATTAAAAGAATCTATGTTATAATGAAAGATCTGATAATGTTGTCGAGGCCTCAATTACACCTCACAATTGAATGGAACACAATTATAATAACTATACTAGCAGGGTACCCGTGCTTCGCTACGGGAATTGGTAGATAAGAATATTTTTGTGAAACATTTATAATCTAAATTCTAACAAAATTGTTATAATCGTTTTTGAGATTAGGCCACAACTTGACATGAAAATTATTGAGTCAAATCATTTGAATGATTAATTGATGTGTTGGAACTGCTCTGTAGAATAGTAGTCCAATTGCAGAGAGTTTTGTAGAATATTGGGCGGGGCTTGAGAGTCGACCTCGAATTTAGTCATTGGCAATTTATATTTCTCGTTGACAGTTATCAAATTAGCAGTGATCATGTTATTTTTGCTTTTGCTTGATGCAATTGAAGATTAAATTCCAAATTTAGTTGATTCGGAAGTTGATCTAGTATCCATGGATCTTTTGCTTATTCTGAAATTTTTGGCATAGCATGACGCTTAATTTTCGTTTCACTTATTTAAAAGTGTGGAAGCAGCCAATCTACTGATTCTTTCTTTCATGGAAGTCCATTCATACAAAAGAGTCTATTCATAATAGTTAGTATAAAATTTATTGTGGCTGATTCCTCATGTCCTAAACTTTACTATCATTAAAGTGGGATGAATTTGCATAAATCTGAATAGAGTTTATTTAATCACTTTGATTATTGACTACCATTATATGATTTCTTTCTTTGATCTCAGCTTGAAACCAAAAGCTTAGGGATGAAAATTTGGATGTAAACTAACAAATGACTCAATTTAATTTCTATCTAAAATATCGGGGCACCGAGCTTCGCTTGTTATTTATTGATAAACAGAACACAATTATTCAAAAAGATTGGGGAAGGACTAACAGGCACAGCCCAAAACTGTTTCTTCCCCGAATTTTGATTTATACACTATGAATAGTCCAAAAAGTAGGTTATGTTCCATACACTTGAATTCAGATCCAATTTTAATCCAAACATTTGAAAACAGAAAAGTTCTGATTTAGATTGTTTACAGACCAAATTGAATTTCTGTTATCGACAGACGACGAAATTATCATCTGTTTTTCCAAGAATGAAAAATTATTATCCTTTTCATGTCCTTCAGCGAGTTTCCCAGAGATGAGACCTAGCGCAATCAATTTTTTATATCATAAACCTACTATGTTCCAAATTTCGTGAAAATAGTTAGAGCTGTTTTCCAGATCCGTTGGACATACATAACCATATACAGAAATTGCTCTCTTAATACCGGGTGATTACAAATGAAATAGACAACTTCAATAGCCTGTACAAAATTAAACTGGTGTATTTCAACATAGTAAGTGATATAGGTTTGTAGGGAATTTCTTAAAGCTTATGTTAGTAGAACTGTTGCTGGCTATTGTTGGCTGCTCCGTGTTACAACAGCCAGTTTAGTTTAGCAATATGGCCGCTACTCAAGTGGAGAAAGCTTATTGTGTTCTTGAATTAGCCAAAACAAACTCTGTTACTGTTGTGCAGCGTCATTTCAGAACAAAATACGGTAAACCACCACCAACAAGGCAATCAATTTATGACTGGTATGAACGTTTTGAAAGCAGTGGATGTGTGTGTAAGAAGAAGAGTACTGGAAGACCTTCTGTTACAGAAGAAAAAATTGATAGTGTTCGTGATGTTTTTGTACGAGGTCCAGGAAAATCGACTAGATCAGCGAGTTTAGAATTGCAAATTCCTCAACCTACTGTGTGGAAAATTCTGCGGAAACGTTTGAAAATGACACCTTATAAATTACAGTTAGTACAAAGTTTAAATGACAATGATAAACTTGTACGTAAAAATTTTTGTCAAGAGATGCAACATTGTCTTGAAAATGACGACACATTGTTTAATCGCCTAATTTTCAGTGATGAATGCACTTTTCACATTAGTGGAAAAGTTAACAGACATAATGTACGAGTATGGGGAACAGAAAACCCAAGAGAGACTGTACAGCATATACGCGATTCTCCTAAAGTGAACGTGTTTTGCGCTTTATCTTGTGAAAAGGTTTACGGGCCTTTCTTCTTCCAAGAACCATCAGTAACCGGAAGAATTTATCTGGACATGTTAACCGAATGGTTAATGCCTCAACTCCATGAAGATAGTTGTAACTTCATTTTTGTACAAGATGGAGCTCCGCCTCACTGGTACTCAGACGTCAGAGGGTATCTGGATGAACATCTTCCTAGACGATGGATCGGCCGTGCAAGTGAGGAAAACGTTGTGTTTCAGCCGTGGCCACCTCGTAGTCCGGACCTAACGCCCTCGGACTTTTTCTTGTGGGGCTATGTAAAAGACAGAGTTTTCGTACCACCGCTTCCTGTTGATATCGATGATCTTAAACAACGAATCACAAATGCTCTTGCTACAGTTAACCGTGAGATGCTTAGTCGTGTGTGGTCAGAATTTGACTACCGTGTTGATATCTGTCGTGTTGCAAATGGTGCACACATTGAAAATCTGTAAATTTTCAATAAAAACTTCAAGAGTTCTTCTATGTAATCATGTAAGTAATGATCTAAACTTTTAAATAATGAATTCTCTACAAGCTATTCAAACTGTCTATTTCATTTGTAATCACCCGGTATAATAGGATTGACATCTTTAGTATTGTGATCTATCAATATCAATAGGTTTGTCTTGTGTCATTTAATGACATCATGAAAGGAAATAGGAGCAGTTGATGGAATATTATGTTTTTTCGATTTAGTTTTCAACTGATATTGAAACATGAAAATATCAGGCCCAGTAGCACAAAAGCCTGTTCAATTTCAATCAGGATTGAATTTCATGAGAATTAAAGCAGGTTTTTTTAAATAGAAGGCTTCTCTCATTGGTTCTTGTGGTATTTAGTCCAGATAATGAATTGACAGACAGTGCAACTGGCCAGAGGAGCCAATACAACAAAAGCTGAATAAATTAGTCGAATTTCAATCACCTCACAATAAACATTACATTCAACTACCATATGTTTGGAAAGATCGATTTTAAATTTGTTTTGCTATAATCCGGTCACTTTCTGAATCTATTCTTCCAGATGTTCCATGAATACTGTAATGTTTTAAATTAATTAGGTCGCCAAATTTGTTGACTCAACTACAGCTATTGTAATCTTTTTCATTTGCACATAATCTCTCACGTTTTCAACAGTTTATAGAAGCTTTTTTCTGATAAGCTGCTACTTGAGGGACCAAAATAATGTTTTTTGTCGCAAACCATAGTGGGTTTCTGATTTAATAAGAATCGTTAGAGCTTTTCGAGATCCATCCGACATACCTACATATCTACAAACACACATATTCAAACAGAAATTGCTTTCTTAGTATAATAATTTATTGACTTCAATGATTATGATTTCATTCAATGAGAGCTTATTTCACATAATAACAGCTGGCATCAAAAGCAAAAATGTCAAACATGATTGAAATTGAAAGAGTAGCGATCATCAACATTATTATCTTCATCTGATCTAAAGTAACCAAATTATAGTAAGATTCACATCAATGTGTCAGCATTGCTTGAATGGGGAGCAATGATGCTATTAATGAGGAATACTGACAGTAAAAGAACTATTATGCATATTATCTAATATTTTTAGAACAAACAATCAATGTTTGGGAATAATTGATTCATGGTAAAAGCGCCTTACTTCTATGGAAGATATTTTTACATTAGGAAAAGCAACAACAGCTATTTGGCCGTTCCAATAAATAACCCCTTTCTTTCGCCCAAGTTATATTTTGGCCGAATTTCCTCATTCTTTGCAAATAGTTTCCACAAAGGACACTTCTGAAGTTTTAAAAATACCCTCCATATATCATACTGAATTATTAAAATTTAATCGAAACTGTTTCAGCAGTTTTCGCGATGTCGGATATATAAACAAAGTTAGTCTTGATACAATAGGATGAATTGATTGAAGCAACTCCAGTCATAAAAGTTTGTTTTATGAAAAATAAAAATTATCTAAACTCCAAGGTATAGCTCCGATTGAAGCAGCAGTGCCCAATCAATATTTGTTCTCGATAAATGCATTTTAATTAGTTCTTCAGATTAGTGCCAACCTAATGAAGTCATCTCAACTTAATGCCAACCTGACAAAATTATTAATTTAGTTGCCAGTAGTCAACAACTGTTTTGAAGAGGTACTCTCTCTAGATTATAGTTCTATAGTAACATATGATAAGGACATTTCAATTATAATTAAGAGATTGGGAAAAGAAGAATATACATGCTAAAAGACGAACTTTACACCCTTAAAAACCACCCTTAGAGTTGAAATATCACCAAAAGATTTCTTAGTGAGCACCTAGGACGTATGAGGAAGCTATATTCCAAGTTTTGTTGCAATCCATCCTGTAGTTTTCCAGAAATCGTGATCAGTGAGATAAGAATTTTATAAGTATAGATTTTAATTTATTATTCGATAATTTTAAGACACAAATAATACAATCAGCCCTGCTATATTACGTTTCTATAAAACATTGAACCCACAAACAAAAGCTAGTTATGTTCAATTGAATAAACAATTATATTGATAATGGTAACAATATAATTTCCAATAAGTATGTAATATTATTCATTAATATTGTTCATCATGATAGTTACCCAACAGATCACACCGAATCCCAGCTGTTGACTGACCTGATAGTTTCAGCACAGAACAGCTTTAAATAATTTAAACAAAATTTATAATATGCAACATTTAAAAAAAATATTAATGGCAGCTCAACTGTCATGCAACACATTTCAAAAGTAATAACTTTCAAAGAATAACAAATAATAATAATGTTTAATTTTATAGAGTGATCTTTCAAGTTTGTTCTATTCGAAAAAACTTGACTGCTCGGAATTTTAATACACGACTTTATTATCAAGTAAATAATATTATTGACTGTTAGATGTATTGAATCTAAATTTTAGATTAAAAAGTTTTATTCAGACTTTATTCTATAATTTTTATAAAAACTTGAAAACTATACGAGGCAATACAACCCAAAATTTACCTTATTACCCGACTTTCACCTTCTATCGACTTTATTACCCGATTTTCATAACAATAAGAATATGATATCAATCAGTTTGTATAAATCAAAAAATAACTTTACAAAAATAAAACAATAACATCAAACGGTTCTATTGTCTCAAAAAGAAGTGATTCTCAATTGGTTCTCGAATGTTCAAGCACTTATGGAACTTGTTAAACTTCGATACTTCCATCACAGAACGTTGTGCATACATGAGAAAAACAAGATGATAAATGTTGTATGCACAAGCACTATAAAGTGGTCTTTTAGATATGGACAGTTCGTATCTACATATATCTATGATGAGTGGAGAGTGATTTGGGATTAGCTAACAAGTCACCTTTTTTGACAATTTACATTAATTTTGTTGTTCTGTCATTAGAAAGTAACACAACATCATGAGGTCTTATTTACAGTTTTCTGCTTGTTGCGGCAATCAGATATGGTTGATCATCAACTAAATAGTCACCTTGACAGCCATTAGAAAGTGACTGAGCATCAACTAACGTGCGTTTTTTTCTTGACGTTGCGACGCCATCAGTCGCCCAGAAAAGCGCGCACCCTGGGCGAGATCTTCCTGAGTCGGCCACGACTGCTGATGCTGATCTGCGGCGACTCTCCATCCGACTCGTGTGACTCGCCCGTGGTGACGTCACCATCATCTACAACCGGCCTGTGCGGACGTTTGCTGCGCCTGAGGCGACCTTTGGACGGCGACGCCACTTCACTGACCCGACGCCCGGCGTGCGGGCGACTGCTCGTACCGCCGCCGTGCCACTGCAGATTACTATCAGAGTCTGACTCTGAGCCGACTTTGCGACGCTTACGGCTAGGAGCATTAGAGTCACTGTTTCTAGTTGATGACTTGGACCGCCTCGCTATTTCGCGCACCTTTTTCGCGTGTTGGGCGCGATTCGGAGTGTAGTAATCGTCGTCATCCTCATCATCTTCACTGCTTTCATCGTCGTCTTCCGACTCTTCCTCATCTCGACTTGCTCTCTTCGACTTGCAGCTCGGTTCCGCTCTAGACACTCTCTGATTCGGCTTTGTCACCTTACGCTTGTCATCATCACTATCATTGTCACCATCGTCATCGTCATCATCATTATCTTCATCGTCGTAGTCTTCGTTATAGACTACTTTCGTTTTGGTCCTTGTTGTTCTGGGATTCTCCACACCGTTTGGAACAGCTGGAAAAGGAAAGAGAACAAGTAAGTAAACTACTTATATGACTATTTTAGTTCTAAGCATCTGTCAAAGTTGCAGGAAATCATAGAGGATATATCATCGAAGCATAGAGGAGAAGGTATACCATTTTAACATTTAAACAAGGGTCACTTTTTGTCCAACATGTGTACGGACCATATTACACATTCGTGTCCCTCGAAGATGTTTACACGTTTAATTTTATAATAGGTGCCCATCCATGCAGCGAACTTAAATTTTACACAGTTTACAAAGTAGATTCTAAAAGAATTCTGGGAAAATTTCAGCTCCCTAACCTTTGTAGAAAAAAAATGGCGGCATAATAAAAAACGTGTTTTTGGTTTTATAAACCAATTAAACGTGTAAACCTCTTCGTGGGACACTGTGTATTTTGATAATGCAAGACAGTGCGTGTCATTAGAGGAGCAATAAGTTTCAAGTCACTGCTGAGTGTATACTATGGATATTTTTCCCATTCATGAAGTATAGTATAATTGACTGGGGGAACTCATCTGCAGCTAAAAAGGTATTCAAAGTCCAAAAGAACCTGATACGAGATTTAACTTGATGCCTTCCACTGATGAAATTTCGAAACATAAGCCTAGTGATCCATGGATTTGATTGCTTGGGTTAGAAACGACATCAAACGGAGGCTTTTTAAATTACGCTGCCAACTTGGATTCTGTGCAAAATGATTTATTCACTGGAAGAAATTACCAGTGTCTAAAGTAATAAAAATGTTTTTGATGGAATTTTCACCAATTGAATGAACAGTATTTCTACAAACTTTGTTATTAAATGTGTAAATTTTCAGTTGATTGTAAAAATTGAGGAAGCCTTCTAAAACTGTGCACACTGCCCGGTTCACAGCAAACCACGTCAACAGTCCACAGCTTTCACAACAATGACTTTATTTCCCATATGCATAGTTATTTCGGGTTATTCAGACTGAATATCGGGATCTGCGTGTATGGAATGACCCCAGAATAAACGGGGTCCGGGGGTCCCCCCAGAAATTTTTTTTTGGAATTTAAAGCCTAGAGACATATTTTTTGGAATTCAAAGCCTAGAAACGTATTTTCATATTTATTTGAGCTCCATAATATGTTCAAGATAATAGTATTATGTTAACTAATAAAATAGTTTTTCATTTCTTTATGGCGGGGGTTTATCTTGATATTTAAGAAGGAGGAGATGTATCCCTGTCATCTCATCCCCCCCTGGGACCGCCACTGTATCTACCATGGGCTGAAAAATCAATAACAATGATTGAAATTTGTGTTAATTGAACAGTATAATGTAACAATATCTTGCCACTAGTATGGTAAAATACTAAATTTACTAGATAGGTATGATCTTTTATGTGCAAACCATAGTTGATGATGATACCACCTCACTGATTTATTTTGCGATCCCTATTAAACTTGCTAGGTGGCTCATAATTTTCCAAAAAATGGTCAATTTCTATATTTTGGCCAATTTTTGTGTATTGGAATATGGGCTTAAGTACACTCAACAATAAATTTTCCATTTTCGACCAAATTTGACTTATGATGCATGATTTTGGACCGCCTTGACGAGCCAAGAAGAATGAAGTATAGTACAATGAAATCTGAGCATTGTGTCAAAAGTTATAAGTGTTTGAAATTTTGATCCTTGAGGTGTCTTTATGCGCGCCTCTCCACTAGGAAATACTGAAATGAAGTGCATCTAACAGGTGATTTTCATATAACATAATCTAATGAACTTATGTCATTGTGTGAAATATCAATGTGAGGACAATGTAGTTGGTGATGATGGTTGAAGCTGAAAATTAGGTGTTTTTCACAATACAAGGAGCATTGTTGTCAGGAGTACCTGGAAATCTATATGAGATAGAGCGCTCTACCTGATCTTAGATTGTAAAAATATGCCCAGAGGGATTTTGAATTATACATCTAAATGCTAACAATCTGAAGATATTGTTGATCAAAAACTAAAATTCATCAGAATTGATTTCTTCTTTAAATTTCACTCATTTTTGAAAAATCATAACTCAGTACTCATTGCAGATAGAGTTCAGAATGATCTCATTTTATTCAGAATTCTACAATAATTTAAAAAAAACAGCACTAGCAAATTTTTGTGTCCGATAACTGGATTTGGCAGAAATAGCTGGGAACTGGAAAATGAACCGGAAATACGAGGTTTTTGGGCCAACCTGTATCTAGCAAAAGGAAATTTTGCATAAAGAAATAATTGGTTCTGGACTTCTCTCATGGATCCAAATAATATATTTAAAATTCAGAACTACAATATAAATTGCAAGCACACCCCCTTTTTTATGTCTATATTGACTGGACTGTATTATTATTAAGGAATTTAAAGTACTTGAGAGGAAATTTAACAAGACAATAATTCAAGAAGACATTGAAAAAAATTTCATCACCAACTAAGATTATAATTTACCTACCGTCTTTAGCGTTTTTGTGATGCTTTGTGTCACCTTCTTCTGTGACTTTTGTTTTTACTACTTCAACAGCAATGATCTCTTCTTCTTCTTCGTCACCACCATTTTCTTCTTCTTTGTCACCACTACTTTCTTCTTCTACTCCATTTTCCTGCTTTACTTCTTGCTCTTGATCATCTTCATTCTCATCGTAATCGAAATCATCAGCTACGCCATCATTTTCACTGGAAGATGCTTCACGATTCTCTTCGTAGTTAATATCCTTTTTCAGTGGTCTCATTTGCATTCGTCCTGTGAACAAATGTTACACAAGTCAACATAATATTCGAAATGAAACATTGTTGTCACAGCTTAAAGAAACCATGATTTTATAACTCATAAATTGAAATACTGCAATTCAAGAGCAATCCCATAGTTTTCACTTTTAAATAGATATTCAGCAATAATTTATTAGTTATATATTGAGTTTTGTGTTGGAGTATGTTCGAGGGATTTTAAAACAACATTAAAAGGAAGACAATCGAGAATTCAACATTGAATTTCCATAAACAACTCCTTAAATTGACATATCATGTCTTTGAGAAACTACCTTGGAATTATTTTCATAGAGATTAACGTATGATTGATTCAGTTATATCATCTATAATTCCCAAATTAGTTCATAGTAAAACTGACCTTGACGGATTTTTTGCGACAGTTTGTGTTCATCATCCAGCTCATCATCTGATGAAATGGTTCCATTTTCCTCCACATAGTTGACTCGTTTTTTCGCTGGACGTGTTTTTATTCTTCGGGATTTACTTTCTAAAAAAACAAAAAACATTCTGATCAGTACCAAGTTTGTTTAATAGCTCTTATAGCCTAGAGTGAATGTTGGGAAGAGTGGATGTATGTTTGCGTCTTATTATCCTCAAATTAGCTTCTGAACCTTGAAGATAGGATCGATGTGCCAGAAATTTGTAGCTCCCCAGGCCATATCTTGCTATGGACTCGACTATTGCATAATAAAAATTTTGTATCATGTTTGTTGATAGTAGCTGCCTGAGTTGGATTAATTTGTAAATTTTCTGATTTTAGCCGTTTGATGTAAAATGTGTTTATCCCAGCGAAGTAATTAATCTATTATGACTCCTAAATATTTTATATTGTTTGTGCGCTCTATTGAAGGAAAATTACAATTCATGCTATCCAATTCGCAATGATGTAGTTTGATTGTCTGCTTAGAAGGTTTCTTGGAATCTGTCAGTGAGAAAGTAATAAATTTTGTTTTTGAGGCATTAATCGTCAGAATGTTATTGAAGAGCCAGGAGGTAACGTTTCCCATTACAAGTTCAGCTGACCTGAAGACGTCATCCCAGCTGGTTCCCCGGAATAATACTGCTGTGTCATCGGCGAAGGCGATAATCTTGCCACCGGCATCCATAGAGCACAGCTCGTTGACAAAGATGAGGTAGAGTATAGGTCCAAGAACGGTTCCTTGCGGTACTCCAAAGCTAACTGGGAGGTCATCTCCTGCACTTAGGTTTCTCCCAATCCTGACTCTCTGCCTACGATTTCCCAGATATGACTTGAACCATTCTGAGACAACAGAACATAACCTCTTACACCCACAGTCTGAAGCTTTCTCAGTAAGATGCCATGACATACTGTATCAAACGCCTTTGCTAGATCCAGAAATACTGCAAGGCATTTCCTACCATTATCCAAATCGTTAATTACGTACCTTGTCAACTCAAATAACATCATCTGTACATCTGTTTTGTCGGAACCCATACTGATTGGGTGACAACAGGTGCTTTGATTCAAGATAATTGACCAATCGCTTTTTTACAAGTTTCTCAATGATCTTTGAAATATTACTGACTAATGCTATTGGACTATAGTTGTTGAGTTCAGATCTATCGCCACCTTTATGTAAGGGTCTTATACAAATCTCATTCATTGAATTTGGAAAGACCCCCCTTGAAAGAATCTTATTGAAAACATCCGCTAGTGGTATTGCAATGTGCTCTTTTACTGATTTGAGAGTTCTGTTGTCAATTTCGTCAAGCCCTGGGGAACTATAATTTCGAAGAGTATTGATAGTGTCCAGTACTTCCTGTTCTGTCACTGGTTGAAAATACATTTAAGATGGCGAATTTATAGTAGGTCTATATTCGTTTTTTATAATGTGGAGTGGATTTTCAAGTGTGATTGCAACATTATTGGCTAGATTCGCTGCAATGTTAGCAAAATGCTCATTAGTCTTCTCAAGAATGATTCCGGGATCATTTTCGATTGACAGGATGTTGTTGTTAATAATGATCTTACTTAATGTATCGTCTTTCCTTTTCACTGCATATGTTGCCTCCCTTATCAGTTGCAAGGTTTTTCTTAAATTGTCCTGTACTCCATTTAGTTTTGTTCTATACTCTTCCTTTGTATTTTTAATTAATGTTGCTAGAGTGTTGCGATATTGTCTATAGTATTGTGCCAATTCGAAGTCGTCAGGACGCATCTTCCTCCTTCTGTTGAGCAGATCCCTTCTCCTTATAGCTGAGACTAGTCCTCTAGTGATACATGGTTTGATAGGTTTGAGACGTTTACGTTGATGGTAATAGTTGGTATTATCTTCTTTGTGTTACTTGAGGATGATGATGAAATTTTAGTAGGAAATGTTGGTGTCTTGAGCGTTGATGACGCCTTCCCAGTTCTATGTAGAAAGTTGCAGTTTCAGTCTAATCAAATCTATGGATTTTCGGAGTGTATTGCTGTCGTTGCTGCTAACATCAGTAGAAGTACTTTTTTTCAATCCCAGGATTATGCTGAAGTGGTCTGTAATGCTGGATTCATAAATTATAGGTAATACTTGCTTCTCGACATTGATCATAATATGGTCTATACAGGAAGCTGTCTTTCCAGTAGTCCTTGTAGCTTTTTTATATACAATGTTCAAGACCATATTCACAACAAAAGTTCAGATAATCCTGTAGTTGTTGATGTGGGTAACGAAGTTGTGTGTTTATATTAATAGCTCCAAAACATATGACTTGATTACGTTGCAGGTTATCCAGAACTTGTCTCATATCACATAAAAAATCTGTTATGTCATGATGAGATCTGTAAATTGCAATGATGTTATACAGTTGTTTCTTGTTTCCAAATTCAAATTCAGTACATTTGCCTGTCTAACTATTAATTCGGAACAAGATATATTGAAGCATTTCTTGATGTAGATGATTCCATAATTTTGGAGTGGATTGTTTGCCGAAGAAATTGTATTGTAATTCTCCATGTGTTGTGGGATATTATCATTTTTTATCCAGCATTCAGTAAGAACAATAACATCGAATTCTACAGACATATCTTGCAGTTGTACCACTAATTGATTAAAGTTTTTTCTTACACTTCTTATATTGAGACAGAAAATCTTCAAGTTGTACTCTTCAAGCAATCTTACCAATTTGTTTGCTTGATTAACAGATACATCATATATCTCCTCGAAAACCTCTAGTTTCTTCTCCCAATGATAGAACATCATTGTTCATTGAAAATTTGTAGTTATTTATATATCAATTAATAATATCCTCGTCCTCGATATCTTGTATTTTCCTCGTAAATGACATCATAAAATCTTCTTCCCCTATTGTTAAGTATCGAAAGACCGGGTATGCCTACTCAGTGCAACAATCACATGTTGGATACTGATATTTAACGGCTTTATACTTTTCCTCACCAATACAACATCTTTGAATGTTAGACCATGAGCTTCATGTATTGTGTGTACCTTAAGTGAACCGACAGGAGCCTTATTATTCACTGCTTCCATCACCATTTGCTTCTCAGCCTGTGTAAATGTAAGGATTAATGTCTCTGGTCCTAGTAGTTGATGATAGCCTCCGTTACTGATTGTTGGCATGATTGAGCGTACAATCTTGTTCCTCGTGCAGATATCCTTGCAGTAATTCGACAGTAGGCAGCTTACGTCCATTGGGCATCTGTTAGAGACTGATTGGTAATGATTTAGGTCCGAAACCACAGAAAAATGTTTCCATATTGCCGATAAATCACTTCTCTCAATGTACGAAATTTGTCTCGAATCATCAAACAGAATTATTTCATCAGCGCCCGTCGACGCGGAGACGAATCCTACGAAGCCTGCGAGCATTAGTTCTGTCTCATCGATAAACACACGATTATATTTCTTTTTGTATTGTCCATTTATCAGAAATGACGACACTGTTCAATATTAAAATTGATTATAGAACTATATTTATTCTCGAATTTTTTTATGGATACTCTTATTTCTCTAACTGCTGCCATTGTTTGAGTTGATATGAGTTCTTTCAATGGCTCATGCTTTTCTATTATTAGTTGTGTTTTTCCACTACCGGGAACACCATCTATCCATTTGACCTTTGGTAATTCACATTTTGCTATATTAAATTTCTTGATAGCACCATCAATCCTCATTCAACATCACTTGAGTATCTCTACTAACAATAATATATTTTTCGTTAGTTTTAACCCGGTGAGAGTGTTTATCAAAAGGTACATAAATTCCGCCTCCTTCAAGACTGAACCCCATTCTGTATTTTGAACTAGTTGGTTTAAAAAGCATTTTCAGTTCGTTTTTATACACATTAATACCCCTCAAATGAATATCTCTGAAAACTGCCGAAGAATCATGTATATTTGTGCTTTGGAGTGTCAGTAAAACTTCTTTGAAAATTGTTCCATTGACTATATCGTATTGCTGTAAAAGATTTCTCAGTTCTATCATACAATTGACAAAGCTATTGGTCCTATCATCTTCTGGTAGATAGCCTTTTGGACATTCGTTCTCGTCCGGTCTTTCTGTTTCGGGAATATCAAGAAAATTCATACTACCAGTGCCTCGATGAAAGAATAATATATTTCAAATGACCAGTTGATAAGATGAAGCTGAGCAACTTAACAGATGATATATCATCAAGCTGACTAAATTCATCTATGCCTACGACAAGTGGGTAATTATTTGATGCCCACTCATTTATCTTTGACTAGCCGTCAGGCTCGCTTCGCTCGCCATATCCGTCTAGCCAGGGGGCTCCGCCCCCTGGACCCCCGACTGGATCGTCCAAGAATAAGATCAGCAGGCTCGCTTCGCTCACCTGCATTTTTTCATTTTTATCATATTATAATAGGACAATCCAGTCGGGGATCTGGCTAAACAGATATGGCGAGCGAAGCGAGCCTGACGGCTAGTAATATAATATTCCCAGGATTGAAGTAGCAGTGCCCAATCAATTTTTCCGCGATAAATTCATTTAAATCTTCAACTTGGTGCCAACCTAACAAAATCAACTCAACTTAATGCCAACCTGACAAAATTATTGATTTAGTTGCCAGTTAACAACTGTTTCGAAGAGGTACTCTATCTAGATTATAGTTCTATAGTAACATATGATATGGAAATTTCAATTCTAATTAAGAGATTGGGAGAAGAAGAATATACATGCTAAAAGACGAACTTTAAACCCTTAAAAACAACCCTTAGAGTTGAAATATTGCCAAAAGATTTCTTAGTGCGCCTCTAAAGGGCCAACTGAACATACCTACCAAATTTGAACATTTTTGGCCCGGTAGATTTTTAGTTATGCCAGTGAGTGAGTGAGTGAGTGAGTGAGTGCCATTTCGCTTTTATATATAGATAATATTTTCTTAGTTTTCTCTAGAACATTTTCATTACTCACTGGTAGCAAGAAGTTACGTACAGTTTGTTTGTCAGGTTTGTTTATAGATTGAAATAAAACAGATGTGACTCTATTTTGGCAATAAATAGAATCAAGGTTATTCCATTCTTCGAGCGTCAGCGATTTCGATTGTAGTAAATGTGACAATCCATCTGACACTCGAACTTTCTTTTTACCTTTTTAACTTTCTTTTTATAAAGATAAATTGATGTCTGAGTATTTTCCATAATTATTTATCAATGATACTATAATTTTTCTGTTTGATTATTTACGTTCAATCTATTTAGATCATTCAATGATTTTCAAAGATGATTGATTCACTTTTCCAATATTCACTTTACTTTGTATTTCATGGTTAAAAATTCTATTTTTCAATTTTTCAAACAATCCCATAATTAGTTCTGTCAATTACTTGTTGCGAAGCCTTTTTGTAACATTGGCATTTGGCATCATTTGCTTCATGATTTGCCGGTCTATTGATTTTCTTACAATTGGAACAAGTGAAGGGAACTAGAAAACATCTGAACATCTTAAATTTCATGATATATCGATCTAGATACATCCACATCCTTTAAAGATGCTTTTTTATTTATTTACTCTACTTTACTTATTCTATTGTTTTTTTATTGTAAATCTTCAACTGTCAGTTGTTATAATGCAGTTCACGGTGCTCATTCCCCACACCCAGACTTGTTGTCTTTGTGGGGGATATTCACTATTTATATAATGTTTCTGCTGCTGTATTACCTTTTTTGTGAATAAAGATAAAGATCATTTGATTTGATATCTATATGAACGATAAATCTGTGATTGACAAATTGACAATAATTTTGGTTCATTGGAAATATATATTCCACATGAAAAGAGGCTAGTACAAAATCACTTAAATATCTAAACTTGACAATTTATAGGTATTTAAAACATATAGGGCCGGTTTCCGATATCGGGATTTAGGCCCGCCGCAAAGTACACCCAAGTAGTCCACGACCCACGCTTATCCATGTTCAAGGTCAAGCGAACCCACACGGGCTGGGTCTGTCAATGCAGAGTGAACCCACGGTAGCGTGGAGCATGGCTACCTCGACAAAAGCCGAGTATAGCCGAAAAACTCGACAAAAGCCGAGTATAGCAGAAAAAAGCCGGCAGAGTATAGTTTGTAGGTATAAAATAATTTAGACATATTGTGAGACAATATAAGAATGTCCTCTTACTATTGATGTCTGGATAATTTTTATCCGACCCATAGTTATTATTTAATTAATGATTATGTTCATTGAACATTTCGAGCAGAAAACATGAAATTTTCGACATGCTAGAAACATGTAGTGTCGCCTATCGGTGTACATATGATTTTTATTAGAGATGTAGTTGACGGCGCATGCGCTTGTTGAAGGCATGGGCAGTACAACGAACGAGTGACCCAAGTTCCACGAAACCTGTGAACGAATCACAAACCGATCCACGCGTGTATATTAATTTAGTGGAATGTTCTCGTCTGGGTGCAGTTGCAGCGCACCATTGCTAGCAATGCTTTTATAAAACTTTCCACGGCGTGGGTTGCAGTGGCGGGTCTATCAGCGCGGGTCTACTTTGCGACGGGCCTTAGTCAAGTTCTAGACTTTAATTAGCTGGAGTCAGAAAATTGGCTTTCCGAAACGGGGCGTAGTCGCAGTTTTTATGATAATATTTATTTTCTTATTTCTATAATTGGAAACGTTTTTCCTTGACGAAATAAAACAATCCTTAATAATTCAAAATAGCTGAAACTATTAAGTTATCTCTTCATTTTATTTTGGGTTCAATTTTATAGTTTTTCGAAATTTAATTTAAACGTGTACTACGACTGCGCCCCGTTTCGGAGAGCCAATATTCTGACTCCAGCTGTTCAAGCTCAAAGTCTAGAACTTGGCTAAATCCCGAGCTCGGAAACCGGCCCATAGTTCATTTTATTGAATTGGTCATTGTAATTTACAGAATGAATTATTTAAATCTATTATGCCACCACGCATGACGAATATCACTCCAATATAAACTGTATTGAGCGAAAAAAGAAGCTAAGTTGATATGAAAAAAATAACTAAAGATGAATAAATAGCTAAGTAGACCTGAGTTATATTGCCCAGGAATTTAGTTAAAATTCTGTACAACGGATTGAATGTGAAAATTGAAAACAAAGAATTATACAATAGCATATCACTTAATTGGTAGGTGACAGAAGATGATGAGATAATTATAAGATTTGAATAGTTGAAAAGATTAAAGCTTATGACGATCTGCAATAAGAGGATAAGCCGCAGAAGAGATTTTGGAAGAGAGATATCCAGTTATTATGCTGGAACATACTGAGAAAGGATGATTCGGGAAACAAAGGATTACCATCAACCCAAATAGTAAATTGAACTGTTTGTTTTCTCAGATAGGTTTTCATGAACCTAATACCCAATACCTAGTGAGACCGTTAACAGACTGCTACTTATCAAAATGGATAACACTTATGCCCGGTTTCTCAGTCGTTCAATAAACAACGCTATAGCTATTGATTCAATGGCCCATATGAATAAAACCAGAGCAAATGCTCATGAGCAAGAGCATGGAGCATAAGGTTTTGCTCATGAGCAAAAGGTAGAAGCAAAAGCATTTGCTCATTTTTATATGAATAAGCTTTACCTTTTACTCTTACCTTATGCTCCTGAACTCTGGAGCAAATGCTCACGTATTTTAGAGATTTTTCATCAGCTGATTCGCTTTTGTAGCCTTAGTTTGTTTTTATAGCTCACGGAAGCGCTAAATATGCAAATAGGGTGCACCGCTTGTGTTTGCGTCGTCTGCTCTTGGTTTTCTATTTATGAATAGAGTTTTAGGTTAGTTTAGAATTTTGAAATAATAGCGTGAAAAATGTCATCTCTATAATAATCTTCAGCATATTCTTATAATATCAATAGCCTTCTTATAATCGTCTACACTTTCATCTTCTTAAATACCTATTTCCTATTTTGTGATGCTATCTTTATAACAGGTAGCTATCATTTGTATTTATTTTTTTGTAGGGATAATGGTGATATGTATAATGGTTGAATCTAAAAAGAGTATTATAGTTCTCAACTATTGGTTGTGATCGTATCTGGTATAGTTTCCTCTTCCTCATATGAATTAGTTGAGCCATTTCACTATGAGCAAAAGGTGATAAGCTGCTCTGGACTAGACTCACCTTTTTTTAAGCATTTGCTTCAAAAGTTGAGCAAATGCTCTAGTTTATTCATACAATTTTGAGCAAAAGCTTTTACTTTTGAGCAAATGCTCAAACTATTTTTTTGATGAGCATGAGCAAAAGGTTTTGCTCACGTTTATTCATAGAAAATGAAGCAAATGCTCCATATTTTAGAAGTATAAGCGCTCAACTTTATTCATATGGCACAATAACTTTATACGTATTTAATACATTTTTATTGGTTTCTTAAACATATTTATATAATCCATAGCTAAGGAACGATTTATCTGTTCAATGAATCTGGCAACATGGCATGATCCCAATCCGGCCACTTTCGTAAAGAAACTTGATGCCGGTTGCACAAAAGCCGGTTAAATTTTTATTGTGATTAATCCCACGAGAGCCAATCAGAGAAGCCGACTTATCAAAAAGGCCTTCTCTGATTGGTTCTTGTAACATTAATCACGGTTATAATCTAACCGGCTTTTGTGCAACCGGGCCTTGATGTTATGGTAACCAACCAAATCTTGGTTGTTTATTCCATGCTGCTTGTTGCGAGGTTAATCCCTACGGTACTGACATCTTTTGGCTGATGTCTCCAAAGCAAGATGGCTGACACCAGATAAGGGCTAGCAATGCTAAATATAGTGCAGCTTTGATTATTTTTTATTTTTAAAATACTGGTGACCTACACTAATTTTAGTTTAATTTTGTAACTTAATTTTTCGATTGCAACCAAAAATTTGATCCATTCCGAACGAAATTTGACACATTTATCCATTCCATAAATATTTATAGGCTGGATTTTGGCACTAAAGTTTATCGAGAGATTTATGGATTTAATAAGTTTATGGAGCGTTACAAAAACGCATTTCTCATGTTTATCGATTCAATAAAGTTATTGAATGGATAAACAGTTTATGGACCGACTGAAAAACCGAGCATTACTTCAATTATTTCAAGTGAATATTAGAAATATAATGGATTGTAGCAGTGACACATACGACTAGTTGATTGAGGGTAGACTACCGCTGACGATCTGGGCAGTGAGGCCGTTCTATTGACATCTTTTTTAGGCGATGGTAAACTCCTCTTCTTGATGCTCTTTCCCCTGCTTTTGAGATCAGTAGAGTGCGTTGAAGAGCCTAGAAAGAATTTCAGATAGGCTAGTACGAAGAAATATTTTTCCTTTTAAAAATTATCATTTCATTGACGATAAATTTGTTCAAAGCAGAAGGTTACTGCTCTTTAGAGAAAGTGGTTATACAAAAGAATCCACATTATACAATGGTTTTAATTCACATCGGGGTTATGATTTCTATCGATAAAGTTCAGATTAAACTTGATAGTAATATCGAAATTGGCTGTAAAAAAGCATGCAGCAAAATTCTTAGCAGTGGAAGTTAGATTATATGAGCTTCGTGATATGGCCTAAAAGGTACAATTCAATATGCAATAGACAATGCAACATAGACAACTAGAAGAAACATCAATTTTAGGATAACTGAAACACAGCATTTAAAATCACCACTTTCAATTCAAAGGAGTGCTACTCATTAAAGAAGCAATCAAATGAGAAAAATCTCTATATTTATAAAAGTGCCATTATTACATTTTGTAGTTCATTTATAAAGAAGAATTATAGTACCATTTGAAAATAATAAATAATAGATTAAGAATACAAATTATAACTTATTATTTTATTAATTTCCAAGTGTACTATAATTCTATTTTATAAATAAAAGAAAGCAGCCCTGAATCCATACATTTTGTAGATTTATAGGGGTTATGATTTCTATCGATAAAGTTCAGATACCTGATAAAACTTGATAGTAATATCGAAATTGGCTGTAAAAAAGCATGCAGCAAAATTATTAGCAATGGACTTTAGATTATATGAGCTTCGTGATGTGACCTAAAAGGTGCAATTCATAATATAACTTCGTGACAAGTTATACGTTTCTTACTTTTACCAATTTTTTGAAGATAATTACGATTTATAAGTTGAACAGTTAATTATGATTATGACTAGAATACTAACGTGGCTTGGGTTTGCCATCATCGGCCGAGTCACTAGCACTCGCCACCATGGCTGCATAATTCTTTCGTTTGACAGAGCGCTGCGGCCGGTGCGACGAGCTTTCGGCAAGGCCATTGTCACTATCCGAATTCGGCTTCGGACGTTTCTTACGTAGCTGAGACTTGTGTTCTCTCTCTCCGGCACTTTTGCGCATGTAATTATGGTCGTTGAACATTCCACTTGTGCCTTCTCCGGCATCATCTGATTCCTCCTCCGCGACACCTTCGTCGGCAAATTTCAGCTGCTTTTTCGTTGACCCACTTCGCTTGGGTCTTTGTTTCGCATAGCCATTCACTTCTGAAATAAATCAATTAAACTGAATTTAGAGAGCAGACAGCACTTATTCGCATTTTTACTACACAAAAATCAAACGATATAACAGTTTGCCTCATGAATAATGATTAGCTCCGTGAACTTGTAGTGCGAAAAAATTTTGACAATAAACTACAAATTTTGTGTTGGCAGAATATCCAAAAATTAAATTTTGTACAAGCACCGTTTTTTTACAGGCATTTGAAGTCGCGGTCAAGGTCATATTCCAAAGCTAATTTCCCTATGCTGGAAGTGTGAACTTGTAGTGCACATGTCAGAGAAAATCCGAAAAAAATTGACAATAAACTACGAATTTTGTGTCGTCTGAATATGCAAAAATTGAATTTTGTACAAGCACCGTTTTTTTAGACGCTTTTGAAGATGGAGTCAAGGTCATACATATAATTGATTATTTCCCTATGCTGGCTACCTGCCAGCTACGCTACCGCTCATGCAGGCAGTATATGCAGGCGTGATAATACGGTTTGTATTACTTCGAATGACTAAAATATTGTATCCAAGTCGAAAACATGATCTATTGAATCATCTTCAACCACAAATAAATTATGTACAAGCACAGTTTTCACGGAAAAATTCCAAAGTTCAATATTAGTGATAGTAGTTCTCTTGAACATCAAGTCACATCGCATTTCTCATGTTATTTCAGACTGAATGCAATGTTTGATACATATCGAATCATTTCTGACCTAGAATGAATTTTTAATAAGCACAGAATTCATGAAATAAAGTTTGAAAGCTCAATACTAGATTTGAAGTCCACTAGGAATTCTTGAATAATCACCCACAAAGGTCAAGTGGATAACATTTCTTCTGTTATTCTGGACTGAATGCAATTTGTGATACATATCGAATCATTTTAGATCAAGAATGAGTTTTGTACAAGCACAGTTTTCACGAAAAAAATCTTCAAAGTTCAATATTAGTACTCTATAGAATTCTTGAATAATCAACCACAAAGGTCAAGTGCATTGCATTCTCATGTTATTTTAGACTGAATGCAATGTTGAACATAAATAGCATCATTCGTGATAACGGTTGAATTTTGCACAAGCACAGTATTCATGAGAAGAAATTTCAAAGTTCAATATTCGTAGTAGTGATACTATGGGGAATTCTTGAATAATCAACCATAAAAGTCTAGTGCATGGCATTTCTTCTGTTATTCTGGACTGAATGCAATGGTGAAAATATATTGAATCATTTCTGATCTTGGATGAAATTTGTACAAGCACAGTTTTCACGAATAAAAATTCCAAAGTTTAATACCAGTTATAGGTATCCTCTTGGGAATTCTTGAATAATCAACTACAAAAGTCAAGTGCATGGCATTTCTTATGTTATTCTGGACTGAATGCAATGTTTAACATATATAGAATCATTCCTGATCACGAATGAATTTTGTACAAGCACAGTTTTCACGAAAAAAATATCAAAGTTCAATATTTGTAGTAGTCATCCTATGGGTAATTCTTCAATAATCAACCACAAAAGTCAAGTGCATGGCATTTCTTCTGTTATTCTGGACTGAAAGCAATGTTGAACATAATATATAGAATCATTTCCGATCTTGAATGAATCTTGTACAAGCACAGTTCTCACAAAAAAAGATTTCAAAGTTCAATACCAGTTATAGATGTGCTCTTGGGAATTCTTGAATAATCAATTCAATTCAATTCTTTATTGCCAGTATTTAACAATGCAACAAATCAAGGTTAATAAATCAACACTTATTACAAGAAAATAAAATAAAATTAACTACCAAGAAAAAAACATTTTCAGGCACCACCAGCAAAAAGAAAAGTCTTTGACCGCTGGTGGGAGTCGCAAAAAGTCCGATTTAAAATAAAAGTTAAAAACAGAATATAATTTACAATAAGAAATCGAGTTGATGGCAAGAAAAAAAATACTTCACTGCAAAAAAACAAAAGAGTGATAACTAATTTTGAGAGAGAGAGAAAAAAAAAGATTTTCCAATAGGGAAAACAAAAATAAAACAGAGATAAAAAAAAAATTACCATTCAGGTCTCAGGAATTACAAAAAATAAAATAGAGATTGCTTTATATAAATATAGGCTATTATCACCATTCAGGTCCCAGGGAAAAGGAATACTTTTCCTTAATCCAATCCTCTATTCCCTTCAAATCTACTCTTTGATGAATATCAAATGGAATTATATTAATAAATCTAGAGCTCATATACATCAACTGTCTTCTCAACATGCTCAACTTAGAATCTTGAACAACATACCTCAGCGAACTGTCTGGTCTTAAGTTGTAAAATGTTTTATCAATTCTACAGAATTTATCATTATTTTTGACTATATATTTGAAGAGTCTCTTGAAATAAAGTTGCCTTACTGTCAAAACTTTGGAATCAAAAAATAGAGATCCACTTGGATGGAGCCTAGGTTTATTTAATATTGTTTTCATTATGCACTTTTGAATTATGAATAAATCACTAATGTGGTTATCATAGGCCCCACCCCAAACGACTATACCATACTGTACAAACGTATGTGTACTATAACGATTGTACAAATGCAAAATATATCATTTTAAGGTACTATAGATTTAAGATTTTATTTATTTTATAGAATTTATAGGAAATGTATTTGAGTTTTTTACAAATAAAGCTTATGTGGGAGTTCCACTTCAAGTATTGGTCAATCATTAAACCCATATATTTTATTTCATCAACTTCTTCAATATAGGGACAGTTGCATGTAAGTGTGTCTCCACAGTTTGTGTGTGACCTTATTCTTGTTCCATCATTGGGCTTTCCAGCTGCACTCGCGGCAAATCTAATAAATTTGGTTTCAGTTATATTTAAACTAAGTGTATTTGATTCCAAACATAGTTTTATCGTATTCATATCCTCTTCAGCAACCCTATACACATTATTCCAGCTATCTTCGGAAAAAATAATAGCCGTGTCATCAGCAAAAGACACTATTTTTCCATGTTTGATAGTTTTAGGAGATCATTAACATATAAAAGGAAAAGAAGAGGGGATGAAACTGTTCCTTGAGGCAATCCAAAGGCAGATAAACTAACTGTACTAGTATTTGAATTATTTAAATTGAAAGAAGAATTGTTTTTCAAAGAATTATTGTTTAAAGAAAGAATTTGGGATCTGTCATTCAAGTAGCTTTTCAGCAAATCAAGTGCAACGCCTCTTATTCCCAATTTTTCCAATTTGTGGAATAGGTTAAAGTGTGGAACTGTATCAAATGCTTTTGATAAATCAAGGAAAATAGCCATTGTCTTTTTATTTTTATTCATATTTCCGATCACTAAATTTATAAAATGACTCAGTGCATCCTCTGTGCTTTTGTTTTTCTGAAAGCCGAATTGATTTGATTCTAATATATTATATTACTTTGTTAAATAATCCAGTAGGTGGTTTTTATAAAAGTTTTTCTGTTATTTTGGCTAAGTTTCTTAATAGACTGATATGCCTATAATTTGACGGATCATTCTTATCACCCTTCTTAAATATTGGTTTGATTCTAGCAATCTTAAAATGTTTTTGGAAATTCAGCAGTCAAGGAAATTGTGTTTATTATAAGTGAAATCTGCAAAGATTTGTACAGCTATTTGTTTTAGAGTAATGTTGCTAATTTCATCAATCCCGGGGTTAGAATTTTTTTTTGGACATTTTATTACGCCCTCAACTTTTAGCGGAGAGACCGGAGCCTTGAATATGATGTTCAATTTACAAAATGATGTTCAGATTTTGAATATTTTAGTTCAACTAGTCTATTAGATTTTAGAATTCCCCTACACAAGCAAAGAAAATGTTCAATGTTTGGGCATCAATATTAATTTTCTCATTTTTTACAAACTTTCCATTGATAATTTCATTTATTCCTTTCCAACGTTATTTTGGGTTTCCTTTGCAATTATTTATTTGGTTTCTATAATATATTTCTTTCGCCTTTTTGATTGATTCGACCAATATTTTCCTATAATCTTTCAGATCCTGCTTGAGTTTTGAGTTAAAAGGTTCACTTTTTAGTTTCTTATACATTTTATCTTTTGTATTTATTGATTTTATCAGTCCTGGTATAATCCATGGATTCAAAGGTCTATTTATGTGGGATATAGAAATATCATAGCTTGACAATTGAATGTGGTTGTTAAGAGTATTAACGAAATGTTCAATCATATTATCTATATTATCAAAGTTATTATTTAAAATCTGGGACCAAGTTTCTATGCTCAGGCTCTCTCTCAGCTTGATATAATCGATTTTTCTAACTTTCCTCGGCACTATCTCTTCTCTGATAATGTTAATCTGATAGCCAATGTGAAGAGAAATCGAAAAGTGATCTGTGATATTAGTCTTCAAAACATTGGCCTTCATATCCACCACCAATCTGACATTAGTTCTTAGAAAAATGTGATCGATACAAGATGCTGTGAACTCCGTGATCCTCGTATTACTATTGATAAGGGACTTCAAACCATTTTTACTTAAAATATAGATATACTCAGCAATAAATTTGTCTAAGTGATTTAAGTTCAAGTTGATGTCACCTGCCAGACAGACATCAGTATTATTTGGAATGCTACTTATGTAGTCATCTAAGCTTGCCAAGAATTCAGAAACCTGACTATTTGGTGAACGATAAACTCCCAACAATCTTAGAAACTTCCCACTCATAGTTTTAACATCGAGACAAACAGAATTACATTCATCGATATCACAATTTACCACATTAAAATTAATATTTTCCTATATTTAACATATTTAATATGTTTCCTATATTTTAATATTTAAAATACAGTATATACATAGGCTATCCCATTTATTCAGTTTAGAGCATTTATTTATCGATTTGTATCCCGGAATATTGGAAGAAAAGAGTGCATCCTCACTAATCCATGTTTCTGTAAGTACAATTATGTCATACATAGTTTTGCTGTCTTGAAGGCAGCATACCAATTCATCAAAATTTTTATTTAGACTACGTATGTTCATAACAAATATATTATAGAAAGTTACATCAGCAATATTGCAAGAGGGTACATAGTTAAGATAGTCATCTATTTCTTCAGTTGAATGGTTATCGGTATCATACAATTCAAAAAGTTCCTCTATTTCCATAATTAGTATGAAACTGATACAATGCATTCTCTCCAAGATCAGAGATCTCTTTAAGAATGACATTTAGCCTTATATGGGCCTTGAAACAATTGTAATTACTATTGTAATTTTTAAAATAGCCACCACAATGATTAATTCGGTGTTTATCGAAATCCAAAATATTATTACAAACGTTATAATAATCAAGGTAGAGATAGTGAAATTGTTCGAAATAGCTGAAAGAGAGAAAGTATTTCTGAAAAAGCATCGACCAACGGTGCTCTTCTTATCTTCCAAGTGATTACACCTATCTATCATAATCGTATTTACAAACAGTCCACTACCGACAGCGTCTGCAGAAAGTTCAGGAATATCAGTGAAAAAAGTAATTGCATGCGCGATAGGAGAAAATCCGTCAAAAACCAGTACATTATTGTCCATATTACCAAATAACAAGTGATAAAATATATCATTGATCCTATTTGGACTGCCTGGCAAGACTTTGAAGCTGAGAAATTCTGTTAATCTTGATTGCTCTAACCTGCTCGTTCTTCCTGATAAGAATTTTATTGTTTGATACCCACACGAACTTGTAATCATGAATTTTACAAAACTGTTTGGCCTCAAACAAAAGTTTTCGGTATGTTGGAGAAAGATTATCCACAATATAAACAGGTCCGTCCGGTAGATTCTAATTGATTCGTTGAGTCCGAAAGCCTCCTTGTGCCTTTGTTTTCGCATGCATCTCTTTGTATTTCTTCATCCATGTCTGCTTTGTAATTCTCGAGTTGAAAGAAACTATAATTGATGGTATTTTCTCTTTTGATGACGGCAAACGGTGAGCGACATTTATCTCAGATATATTGTAATCTATATTCAAAACATTTAAAGTCTGTTTTATCATTTCGTACACATCCTCATTAGCAGTAGATTGTATACCCTGTATTTCGATATTATTAGCTCTTGAATATTGTTGCAGTTCATTCAGCTGAATCTCCAAGTCACTGATATTTGATTTTAAAATCGTATTTTCCTTTTGAAGTGCACTTTTATCCCTCATCTCCTCCACCGTCTTAGAAAAATCTTCAATCTTGGCTGAGAAGAATTCTATGGACTTACGTGGCTCCGATACACTTTCATTGATTTTCTTAAGCTCCGAAGTTATTATCGGCTGGCTGATAGTTTGCCGCACTTCATTTAATAATTCTTTTTTGAAGTCGTTCGAAATTAGAGGAAATTCATTGTCGGGCATTTTTGATTCACTGAATTTACAATTTAGACACTTCCAACGTTTCAAAGACTCCTTGGACAGTTTTTTGAAGTTCACCCACTTCAATTTATCACACGCGAAGTGGTAGACTAGCTCACAAGTTGAACACTTGAGCAAATTCTTAAGATCATAAAATTTATCACATGAACACTCGCATCTTTGCACTCCGAATACAATACTACAGCAATTAACAGTATTTCACAGAAAACTGTGCTTGTACAAAATTCATTAGTAATTATTGGGAATGATTCAATATATGTTGACCATTGCATTCAGTCCATTATTAATTTATTTATTTATTCATATACAAATACAATAGGTATTGTATATAGGTAAAGACAACAGGCATTCGCTCAAAACTGTTCTAAACCTTAATTTGGAATACACAGTCCAAAGGTTAACGGAAGAAATGACATGCTCTTAGCTTTTGTGATTGATTTCTCAAAAATTCCCCATAGTAGCCTATCACTATTACAAATATTGAACTTTGATATTTTTTTCGTGAAAACTGTGCTTGTACAAAATTCATTCGAGATCAATGATGATTGTATATTTGTTTAACATTGCATTCAGTCCAGAATAACAGAAGAAATGCCATGCACTTGACTTTTGTGGTTGATTTTTCAAGAATTCCCCATAGTATCACTATTACAAATATTGAACTTTGATATTATTTTCGGGAAAACTGTGCTTGTACAAAACTCATTCTTGTTCTAAAATGATTCGATATGTATAACAAATTGCATTCAGTCCAGAATAACAGAAGAAATGTCATCCACTTGCCTTTGTGGGAGATTATTCAAGAATTCCGAAGAGGACACCTATAACTGGTATTGAACTTTGAAATCTTTTTTCGTGAAAAGTGTGCTTGTACAAAATTCATTCGTGATCAGGAATGATTCCATATATGTTTATCATTGCATTCAGTCCAGAATAACAGAAGAAATGCCATGCACTTGACCTTTGTGGTTGATTATTCAAGAATGCCCCATAGTATCACTATTACAAATATTTGTTTTTTGAATATATTTGAATTTTGTTTTTTAATTTAATTATATGAAACAAAATATAAGGTATGACTTCAACAAAAGTGATATAAATTGAAGGAATCCACTTCTGTATTACTTAAAGTTCATTTGGACAGGTTTAATACCAAAAGTCCCATGCAGGCAGTGAGTTAGAAATTCCGAAAACAAAAGTGTGGCGATTTCTTCGTAAACGTTTATAATTCAAACCATACCATATTCAATTACTGCAGCTTCTATCTGATGGAGATAAAACACGTAGGCTTCATTTTGGTTTAGAGTTACATCAAAAGGTGCATTTGGATGAAGGTTTTCTAGAGAAGATAATTTTAAGCGATGAAGCAACGATTCATATCAGCGGCAAAGTAAATTGTCATAAAGTGCGAGTTTGGGGAAGTGAAAACCCACATCCTTATGAGGAACACGTTCGGGATTCTCCGAAAGTAAAAAAACATTTTTTGCGCGATCTCTCGTGAGGCAGTGTATGGGCCGTTCTTTTTTGCAGAAACGACAGTAAACGGCATGACGTAACTGGACATGTTGCAATTATGGCTTATGCCTCAGCTATAATTGACTTCATTTTCCAGCAAGACGGGTTTTCTGTCAATTTTCATAACGAGGTTCGTCGGTACCTTAACACTGGATGTACCTTAACAGCGGTCTTGACGCTGGATAGGATGGATAGGACGCGCGTCTGAGGAACACCAACAAATTTTGCTATGGCCACCAAGATTACCAGACCTTACGCCATGTGACTTCTTACTCTGGGGCTATGTGAAAGACAAGGTCTTCACCCTACCAATGCCGAACGATGTCGCTGAGATGGAGGATCGCATAATCAATGAGGTCACCTCTATCGAAAAGGACATGTTAGGGCGTGTTTGGCAAGAGCTAGACTTTCGTTTGACGTATGCCGTGTCACCAAAGGAGCACACATTGAACATTTATAGATGTTGAAAAAACTGATTGAATCCCTGCATCTGCACATACAACTTTCATTTAGGTAAGTGGAATAGCCTTCCTGTAGTGAATTTTCGTAACGCCGAAGAACATTTTGAAACTCCCGTATTTATTAAATACATAATTATATTATACCTGTATCAAGAAATAATTTACTTACTGTGATTCATCTTGTGAGGTGTCTCTTCATTGTTAGTGTCCTCATCTTGGTCACTCGCTGAAGAGGACATTGTGTATTTCACTTCTTTCTTAACAACTCTCGTTTGCATTCCTGTTTGGAAAGTAAACATAAAAAAAATCTATTCACTGGAAAAGGGGACAATTTAATGTCTTATGTGGATTACATAAATTACTGTCATGTCACTAGTAAACATTAAATACATTTTATTCCCGACCTGAATGAATTGTAATGAAACTGCACTCGAATGCACGATGGATATAATTATGCTGCCATAATTTTAATATGTTATTTAGGAGTGATCCGTGGTCTAGTGGATAGAGTGCTTGCCTAGCAGCCTACAAATACCCGGTTCAAACCTGCTCATTACCAACAGTTTTTGAACAGGTCACTCCCGTGTTATCGGATGGGCACGTTAAACTGTCGGTCCCGGTTGAAGTATGACAGTCGTGAAGCTCATTGCCGGCTCAAATGATATATCCAGGCGAGATGGAACTTCCGTTAGCAACTCCCCAACAATAAAAGCCATACGAATATTATTACCGTATTATTGTTATATAATAATTATATTCAATATTGCGTAATAAGAACTGATTTCATGGTGGAATGTACGATTAGTAATGCTGAATAAGATGAAACGATCACAAGTTTGATTAATCCAGTGGTTCCTATGAATACTAGTGGGTTCACTGGGCTCATGAACTATCATTCTAATTTTGAAATCTATAGCTTTTGTAAGCTCTTCTGAAAGATTTGAAAAACCCAGAAACAATGTTTTGAAGAAATTTTGCTACCTACTGGAAAACCTTGCTTTGAACTGAATTCAAACTCCATTATCACTTCATCACATTTTTTACTGTGATGATTGCACGAGATTAGCCTTATCCTATATCTCGCCTCAAAAGACGAAAATTGCCGCCTTCAATCAGCTGTTGTCCATTTATGAGAATATTGGTGGAGTTCAAAGCCACTGATCGGTGAGTGAACGATGAGATCGGTGAGTGAACGTGGCTCTGAACGAACCACTGTTTGGTCGTTGAACGATGCATAGACTCACATGCAGCGCTACTGTACTTGCAATTGAAATCGGCCATTGAGGGGACAACCAGGAAGATTATTACATACTAAAGATCTTGAAGATTTTTGTGATCTATAATATTACAAAAAAATGTTTATTATACATCTCGCGCTAAAATACCTCAATGGAACCTTTAATTTCAAGTAAGAGCTAGCATTGGGATGGCATAGGCATTGTGCGTTTATAGGTACCTCTTCAAGGTCTTTGGTCTAACTGATGAAAAAAAAGCATCATATCCGGTTCGTTCACTGATCAGTTAATCGTACTTTCCACCGATGGAAAAGAACGTAAATAGAGTAGCTGAACGTAAACAGACATGGCTGAATACGTGGTTGTTTACAAATAATGAACTCCATTATAATGTATTTGGGAGCAGAGAAACGCATTCACAAACATAAATTCAATAACATTTAAAATATTGTTCACCACACTGCACAGAAAGCAGCTGTTTTCCAGTCCCTACGTAGATCTGAAAGACATTGTTTGCAGACGACTCTTGTCTGACGTCAGAACAGGTTTCTTTCCGGCCTAGGCCAGAAAGAGTACCCTTTCCAGCCGCTAACATGGAACTAAGAAAGGTGATCAAAAAACTTGCTAGAGCTATCACCTTCCACTCCTGCTTTCGGAAGTGCTTAGTAAACAACCATTCTCATATATATTGTTTATTTTTGTGTGTGGCGAAAAATAGCGTTCGCACCACGGGCAAAAATGTTTTTCCGGCTCTCAATCTTTTCTCAAAAAAAATCTCATTTTCTGCTCTAGGTGCGAAAATACTATTACAAAGCATTTAAAACAACTCCAATCACCTGATGGTTTTCCATTTTAATTGATTACAATAAGATAGGTTAAGTTCTAGTTTTGTTTGAAAAATATGATCAACAGGGGAAACATCTGTCAGTCATGACTCATGAGCAACCGTTCAGCCACAGAATACACACAAAATGGTATCAATCTAACCAAGATTTGAGTGCACCAAGACCACGACACATAACTGCATCATCTTGTTAGAAATTAAAACTACTGCTGTATAAAGTTACGCGCACACAGATCGTCATCGGACGGACGGCACGCATCGGACGGATCGTACTTTTTTGAGGTGCTGCGCACACTAGTCGTCATCGGATCATTGACATTTTAGTTCATTGCGACGTATGTCAAGTCGAGTGTGAATTAGGAATTAAATGAACAAATATTACAGTATATACGTAAAGGATAGCAGGAGCGAAGAAGAAGTTATAATTGTTATTTGCTTGTTAGACGAAGATGAAGAAGAGGTACAGCGACGTAGGAAGAGAAAACGAAAAATGTGGATCCATACAATTAATCAGAAAAGGATAGAATACGGCGAATTTAATCATCTGCTTCCTGATTTAATTGAAGACGAAGTTAAATTTTTTAGATACTTCCGCATGTCGCAAGTAATGTTTTTTGAGGTTTTGAATATCCTCAGACAACATATATAGTTAAACTGAACACCACTTATGCGATTGAGCCTGAACAGAGATTAGCAATCTGCTTAAGGTACGTATTTTAAAACTTTCAAGTTAACCATTTCATTTCTGGTTTTCTATATTTCGATTAAAAACTTCTGAAGACGTATAAATTAGCATTGACATAAGGCAAAATTAGTCCCTCTCTTAAGTGACATTATGCATAATATCGTATGTTCTTTTTTGGTGAGATTATGAAATTCTATTTATTCTAATATTATAATACACTAAATATACATTACAAACCAATTATAGTACATTTATGTAATACAGTATATTAATAGCTGATATTTTACTCTACTGTATTTTGGTACATTGTTATGTTAAGGACATAGTTAGTTTTGATACTGATTTAGGACATATTTTATAATAATTAAAACTCTAGTATATATTTGAATAAAAAATTAAAACCCTATAAAATATTTATTTCTACATTCTACAGAATATACAAGGGAATAAATAAATGCCGGTGAGTCATTCAATCCGATCGGAGCCGTCGGCTTCAATGCTCTTCTCGGAATTCCTGACGGCATTTCCGATCTACGATGCGTACGATGCGGATAGGTATGCGCACTCCAATTGAAAACAATGCATCAAATCTAATCTTCCGATGCGTGCCGTCCGTCCGAAGACGATCTGTGTGCGCCTACCTTTACAATGCTACACTTTCTTTCAAGATGGCTGATTATGACGTCAAGATATTAGCCGACTTTCCATTCTGTGGTTCATCTATGATCACTAATCTGTGATCAGGTTTTTTACTGAACGTAAAAAAACCCGATGGAATTGATCAGTGGCTTTGAACTCAACCATTATTGTAATTTCTTCACTGAGAGAATCCGCATAATAATTTGCAAAAATACCGCCGATATTCTTTCAGCTGTTCTATTGGAATCCCTGGTTGGAATCAATTTACGATATTCCATATGACTTTTGTATGATTTTTTCTCTCAAAATTGTTGAATAATCATCGTATATCTATAGCATATACAATACATAGTTATATTGATGGAATATTCTCATTTCTCGTCTGAAAAAGGACGATGGAGTCGGTAAATTTTGCTGTCCAACGAACTTAATATTTAAAAAGGTTCGAAGAATATATTAAAAATTTGAACTTGATTGATCAAAGCGTTCAAAACTTACTGTGAAACATAAAAATAGACGGAGAACGATATTGGTCTACAGTTAAAAGTAGAAACTCGTTCAATTAAAATCTCAAATCATATATAATAATTGATAATAAGTCTTTCAATGTGAATAATCAAGACAAATTCGCTAGCTTATTGTCAGTACAACTCCATCATAATCACTGTTTTACTATATATTTATATTGGAATTATGTTTGCAGTAAATTATTAAACTAATAATTCAATAGTACTAAAAATTAATTTTTTTCATAAATCGAATAAAATAATATTATTAAAACTTGAAAAAATTTCAATAATTTCTACTAAATAATATAACTTCTACGATTTGATACACTGACTAAGGTTGAATGATAATGATAATCACACAGTTTACTGTGGAAATTGAAGAATTTCTACAAATAATAAGCTATATGAGAGATTTAATTCAAAAGTATGCGTAGCACACATCCTCATATTTTATGATGATGTGGACAAATAATATAGTTGTTACGTTGAGAAATAAAAAAACATAAACGAATTGATATAAATATTAATAATAATAATATTTATTAATGGAGACATATTTATGATTGGAGTCAATAATATGTATTAATTACGGCTAAAATTCAGAAAATAATTGGAAAAGAGTGTTTGAGAGACATATATCAAAGCAAAATGAACTTAGTTGAATAATAATCAACAAAATAATTTTAATAATGATGTGTCATAAGAAGTAAGTTCATGCACCTAGGCTATAATAGATGAGCGGAAATAGAAATTTAAAGCTTAGGATAAGTGAGTTTCAAGCCACCATATTCCAGTTAAAAAAAAGTTATCATAAATATAAGGATTTTTTTGGAACTAATACATCAATCTATTGTTAGCATTAGCGTTAAAGGTTCAAGAATTGATTGAAATCAGTAACAATACACATTTTAATGAATCTGAGTTTCCAAAAGCAATTAAATGGTTATTTAAAGATTCATTTCATGTCAATTATATGATTCTTAAAACCAGATTAATGCCAGAGTAATGTCCAGTGCCTTTAACAAAATTAGTTCAAAAGCAGATAAAATAGAACATTTTGAACCAAAGATACGAGGCTGAGAGAGGATTGCCTTTCACATAAGAATAGAAAATAGTGAATTAGATGAAGGGATTATAGCTAAGTGAATGAGTAAAAAACCTTCAAGCCATTAAAATGAATCAATTGATTTGTTGGTTCTTAGTTGCGAGCTAAGTGCGTTGTCTGCAAGCATGCTTAATTATCGAATGATAATTACCACTCGGCTTATTAAATGAATGTGGCTGATTTTCATTATTGGGCCAGTCTTTGGAAACTTTCTTTTGAACAAATCGCCTTGGTAAACCACCTGATGCATAAATATGTATGTAATAAAGTAACTTCATGTAATAAAAAAACGTTTTATAAAATCGAAGAATAATAATTATTATAAATACAATAAGTTTTCTAGAATGCATTGGATCACAGTTTTATCTGTAAAACATCTAAGAAGATATAACATAAATAATGCATAATAATGATAATGCATGGTTATGAACAAATTTAGATTCATAGAAACGGAACTTACAGTATGAACAATAAAATATTACTTTGAATGTTGGATATTTTCAAGTTACATTTGAATGTTACACTAAAAATGTTGAGATTACTACTTCTACTTGTAAGTGAAGGGGTCAGAACCGAAATTATGTACACTATTTATACGTCTAATAGCAATTATTTTAAATAATCACCAAAATTTACTTCACCAAAATTCAGCACTATTATTTATTTAGTCCAAATGATCAATTTGTGAGTACTCTGACTCTTGTAATTTTTATTTTTTGCTATCGATATGTATGAAATGTTAATAACTATAGCAAAGATGTTCAATAAATAATTTAATTTTATTCTAACCCGATAGGGAGAGAGTCCCAGGAATATTTACTTGCTTGGTAATTATCTGTTGTACTGATTTTGGTATCACAAACTTACTGTATTCCGAAATTTCCAAATTGAAACTTGTTTCTTGTTTGAAAATTGTTTAAAAATTTGAATGAAAGTAGTACTCACGGTCATTTTTGGAAGGTTTAGATGAACTAGTTTTGGGTGATTGAAGCTCCTCATCACTGTCGGATGCCACACCGTTGTCAGTTTGGGCGACCGCCTTCTTCCTTGGCGGCTTTGTTTTCCTCATTTTTCGCCCTCAACAGGAAAACATAATTATTGTCAATTTCTAGATGTTACAAATTACGACTCAACAATAATAGCCAGAATGCTCATTTATAAGACACAATCCTATTATATTGAGCGAGCAATTTCTGTATATTTTTTATATTTGATTATTTATATTTATGGTTATTTATGTCCTACGGATTTCAAAAACGGCTCTAACGATTTTCACGAGATTTGAAACGTAGTAGGTTTATGATAAAAAAATCGATTGGACTAGGTCTTATCCCTGGGAAAACTTGCTGAAGGACGTAAAAATGATAATAATTATTCATCCTTGGAAAAACAGATGATAATTTCGTCGTATGTCGATAACAGAAGATGCGAGTGCCTGTGTGGGAGAGAGACAGAATCATGTTCAGCTGTTAAATCAATCATCTTATTTCACGAGAAATATTATCTAGAAATTTTAATAGACTTGATCAAAATAATCTGATTTGTTGACATGGCATGGTATATCATTCTAAATTAGAGTATATCATAATTTTCAAAGTTAATAATTATTTTACAGTTTTAAGTGGTTAGTGAGTATTATTTTGTTATTCAATTTGGTTTGTAAACAATCTAAATTAGAACTTCTGTTTTCAAATGTTTGGACTGAAAATTGGACCTGAATTCAAGTGTATGGAACATGACCTACTTTTAGGACTATTTATAGTGTATAAATCAAAATTCGGGAAAGAAACAGTTTTGGCTGTGCCTGTTAGTCCTTTCCCAATTATTTTTAAGAATTGTGATCTGTTTATCAATAAATAAATAACGAGCGAAGCTCGGTGTCCCGATATTAAGTAATTATTAGAGAAGTAAGAAATATATAACATGCCAATTTGATGAGCCAGCAGAATAATTATTTTATCAAACCAGATTGATATAATGATGGCCTCATCAACTTTTAATTGTAGAGATACTATTCACTACAGTATTTTACAATTATTCGCATTTGTATTATTCAGCAATTTGTTTGCATTTGATAATTTAAGGATCATTCCTTTTTATCAATGGTATGTAGTATAGAATTGGAAATGAAGGCTCATTGTAGCAGAGGGTCTGCAGCGTTATAATGTCGCCCAGTCGAGAATCAAATGAACTAAGCCATTATATTGCATTTTATTCTCCAAATTGCACATTAAAATTTCAATTGCTATAAAATACTTCTCTGATCATTAGAACACAACACAAATACAACTCTGTCTTGATGCAACACTGGGACTCAGATGTAACCAAATAAATAACAATGATCATCTCATTGTATCACTAATTTATAGTGACCTGAAACATATAAATTAGTTAAAAACAATATCGGAATAGAAAGTTTCCATAAGTTTCTGAATGCAACAATCAACAAATGCAATGAGATATTAATTTGCACAATACAAAATTATGCATACCACAGCAACACATCATTGTTAGATCCCAGGATTCGTGACATTCATTCCATCCTCATCGTTTCCGTTTTTTGTGTTTATTATCCAAATATTACGTACGAATAATACCAACATAATGCAATTCAAAAGAAAAACCTAACCTTCCTAACCTATCCTTTTACTTTTGAAACATAATCAAACTTAACCTTTTAGTGCAAGTTCATCTAACCTTATGGACAGGATGACCTGAAATCCAGAAGAACTGAACCCTTCCCCCCAGGATGTATGTAAAGTATACATTTCCTTACCTCTATTTTGCCTTCTTGAAGACCTCCACTTCTGGAGTAGATCGTCCATTAATTTTTCAGCTAGATTCGCCATTCTAGAGGTCATTCCGTAAATCTGAAATTTAATGCCAACAAAGAGCTTAGTTAATACAGTACGTTAATACAGAGTGCAGATAAATAAACATAGTAAATTAATGATATTGCCAAACTATAATGAGCTGATGAGTTTCAAGACATTCAGTGGAAATAATAATCTTACATTTGACAAAGTTGAACGTGTTTTGCTGGTTGTTATAATGCAAACATAGTATGAAAATATTGAAAATAGAAATACTATTACACTGTTACACAGAATGATTGATTATATGATTATTTCTCCAGTAACTCACCCTAGATCTAGGGTCGGGCGAATACTTTTTAGAGTTGATGAATATGAGCTGTACATCCTTGTAGAATTCTTTGTGGTTTTCGTAGTTGTTGCCTCTCAACTCCTCGCGTACGGTCCACAAATCCATTGGTGTGCTCACGATTTTGTCGTAGTCGGGATGTTCCAGCCGATCAACAGGTTCCCTATAGAACAACAAACAAATAAACCAAACTTGTCGAGTAAAGTCAACAACTCTGTTAATTCTCAAGAAATTAATCACAGATTTGTATAAAAAAAATATTCTGACAACCAGTCTGAAAAAATCAGTAATTCGGCACATATGATGGATTATTTTATAAGAATGATTGATTTGAAGAATATAAAAAAACTATTTCAAGATTGAGTAATGAAAAGTGAACTTGTTTTGGGGCGTATCTTGTCTTCTTCTATAAATTTAGTATTCTGCCTAATTGCTTCATCCAATAGATTTAATTGTCTAAACATTCATCAACCAGAACTTACTGATGAGGTGATTAGGGCCCAATTTCAAAGATATTTATTTATTATAATTGACTTTGAATCTATAGGTTTCATTAGATTTAATTTGTGTCCTAGAAACCGAGCCTACATAATATAATTAGAGAAAAAACATGAATATAAATATATATATATATATAAGTTTGTATTACTAGTTATTCTAATAGTTTCAGTGGAAAAAATATTGGAGTCTTTTCATTTATATATATATATATATATAAATTAAAACAGGAGACACGATATAAATATATTGAAAACACTTGAAAACTTACATTAGAAATGGGGGAAATTTTCGGAGACTGTGTCTCCTTTCTCAACCAAGAAGACTGCAGTTTTCTTGGTTGAGAAAGGAGACACAGTCTCCGAAAATTTCCCCCATTTCTAATGTAAGTTTTTAAGTGTTTTCAATCTATTTATATCGTGTCTCCTGTTTTAATTTATATTACAAACTTTAAAGTGTCTTCTGTTATGTGCTATATATATATATATATATATATATATATATATATATATATATACGTATACAGACGCGCCAATTCTGACCCTTTTCGTATGAAAACACTACAATTCTGGCCTCGACCATACAATTCAGACCCGTCCTTTACAATTCTGACCCTATGCATTTTATACATTGTGTATTATTTAATTTGATGATTTTTGCACCTACACTAACTCATTTTCTCTCTCTCTTGTTGTCCTCTCTCTTTCTCTCTCTTTATCACTCTCCCTCAGTCTCTCTTTCCCTCTCTCTCACTCTCTCTCTCTCTCTCTCTCTCTCTCTCTCTCTCTCTCTCTCTCTCTCTCTCTCTCTCTCTCTCTCTTTGTTTCTTATTCCAACTCTTCCTCGAGTGGATCTTAGCATCCTTATTCTATATCCCTTCCCCTCTCTTTTGAATCATTATTTCCTCTTCATAATTCCCTTATTAGAATTATTATTATTTCTTCATGAACTTTCATAATCATATTATCTTGTTATTTACATTGACTAATCTCTTTTGTACAATAATTTCCCTTTGTTATTAACATTATTTTTGGATTTAAATCTACAAATCTTTTTCCTAATAATTACTTTCACCCCCTCATTATTCCAATTATTATATCTTATCGATTCTCTAATTAATGGGAATTAACTTTTTCTTTATTTTTTCCTTATTACTATTTACTCTTTTCTGTTAATTGATTCAACTCTGAATGATTTATCGTTTCTATGATTTGGTTTTTACTCATTGATATTTTCAGTCTTAATTTTTTTCGCTTAGACATAATATTTCGTTTGAATTTTCGACTTTCTTTTTTTTACGGTTAAGTGATGAAGGGGAGGGTATGCTTGATACCCTCTCCGAGAATGGACTTCTTAAGGTCCAAACTTCACCGTTTCATGTGAAAACATTACAGTAGTACCTTAACTTTTGCATTTTTCATCATTTTTCTTGCTCAATATTATTGTAGATCTCATTAGTTTAATATGATTCACCATGTCATTTTAACGCTAGTGGTATTTATTTTTAACGCTAGAACGTAAGTTGAATTATGTTTTGTTAAACACATGAATAAAGGAATCTGAATCTCTCTCCCCCCCCCTCACTCTCTCTCTCTCACTCAAAGAGACTACTGTTAAGAATATACGAAATTTAATTTTGATGTTTTATTTCTTTTCTTAGTTATCAAGAGAACTGTCAAATTTTCTTAAACTTTCGCTAAGAACACTGACTCTTCTTGAATCTTTCAAGTCTTATCTTATGTTATCTTATCTCTCTCTCTCTCTCTCTCTCTCTCTCTCTCTCTCTCTCTCTCTCTCTCTCTCTCTCTGCTAAAGGCAGCTAATCAATCAATCGATCTATCTGTTGTACAACTTGCTCACCAATGCTGCAATGCAGGTTGTTGAAATGTTATAGTTATCGCGGATTTTTGATATTTCAGTTACAGGTAAATACATTTTTTTTTTTTTTTGAAAAAAAATCCAGATAATCTTGCAAGTGAAGAAGATACAAATCAATTATATGCTATACATTTTTTTGATTAGGGCTATGGTTTTCAAGTAATGTATCTTTTTTTGAAAATTCTCCCTGATGGGGTTTGTTAATTTTGGTATCATGTATCATATTTTGAAAGATCTATGTAATTCATGGAAGGAAACTTTCAGAATGGAAGTTTTTTGAACGAAAGGTTTTGTAGCAGTAAAATACTGCGTGATTATGAAGAAAATTCAAACGGCTGTCAGTCAAGAAACAAAAATATCACTGGAATTCAAAGAATTTCAGTCATGAAAATAAATCTTATGATTTTTGAGTACTTTCTCATGGAATTATATTATTTGGGATGAGTTTGATCAACTTTGTGTAGTGGAATTTTGATAAGGGCAATTGGCGCGCGCTGTCTGGTAATGTTCGTTGGCGATTTCCAGAGTCCTGATGGAAAAACTGTTCCTGTTCCCCGGTTATTTCTAGAGGGTTTCTTTTCTCAAGTTTTTCATTGAGTTTTCAATGCATTTTTCTACATTTCTCAAGAAAATTCATACTTGAGAGGGTTAGATAAATGGATGTTTGTCAAGTTTTTCATTCCTGTTTCACATTTTTAAGAACTATTTGGGTAGACTGGAATACAATAATCCTCATAATATCCCAAACAAGTCTCTAATTAATTGAGAAATAACTGAATATTATTTATTAATTCAATTATCGAGTTGATTCACCATTCCGTTAGCTCTAGCTCCGGCTAACAGCCGTTATGCTGGATAGATTGTGAGATAATTTCAAGACTATTATTATTAATATTAGATCGTTGTACAAATGATTATTTTGCAGTGTTTCCAATAATCATGAATAATTTATTATAGATAATCTTTTATAAATAGGTTTGAAATTCGAGTATTGTGTTTCGAGATCAGATTTTTTTCTACTAATTTCATCAATCAATGCCAATTTCAAGCATTTCTCTCTTTCATGTGATTTACATTACTTTTTTTATTAACTATTTATATAATATGATTGTAAAAATTTTTATAGAATTATTCCATTGACTAGAAATAATTATTACTCCGAACTCAAACTCTATTCTAGAGTTAGGTACTTATATTTGAAATATTACTTTTTAATGGTATGGATGAATTGAGTTTCATTTAAATAATATTTTTATATTAGAATACTTAAATGTATAATTATTATTATATATGTATTGTTATTCAACTTTATATTCATGTATATGAATACAAGAGAAACGTCAATTACTGCGGAATCGTTAAGTATAGTTTCGTATAAAATTAAAACATACTGGTAGCAGGCTATAAAAAATATATAGGTATGAAGAAATTTGTTTACTATAATTCTCAGATTAAAAATGCTAGATTATCAATAAATTATATTTTTGTCATAAATAAGAATGACACTTTGAATAATGAATATTCAATATTCAGGTATGCATATTTTTGCCTTTTGATGGTAAACTGCCATAAAGTTACAAAAATGTGTCGTAAGTTTGCTAAATTTTGGACTGATCTATTTGAAAATCCATAAACTCGTTTATATTATGAAGAGGTGGGTTCATGATTTTTTGTAGAATTTTCACAAGGTTCCTTCTCCCTCCTGATGTGAAAAAACAGATGAGAAGCGAGTGTAAGATTCAAATTTCGCGCGGTTCCTGCCTACCGAGTACTGAAGCACGTCATGAGAATGGAATTTCGCCATTCTATTGGCCGGTTTCGGAAGGGACTCATGTATACAGACTCTATCAAAACTCAATTCATAGTTTCATACAACGCAGCTCCTACACATCAGTTTGAATTCATTATAGCGTTCGGAATCACGGCGCCTGGAATCTATTATTTACTTAACAAATTCCTTTTAGGCTAGACTGGCAGTGATTAACTGGCGGGTTGGCGGGTTCCAATATTTATAGTTGGCTAGTTTGCAGTTAGTACTTGAACTGTAATGTTAGTGCACGGAGCTTTTCCTTTGTTTTCCCTTTCTTTGAATAGTTTTAGTTTTAATCTTTCTTTCGTTCTTTCTTTCTTTCGTTCTTTCTCTCTTACGTTCTAGCTTTATAATACGTTATAGGTACATACATAAAGACCTACATTTTTATTATAAAACTCAATTATAATTATTGCAAGACGAACATCACCAGCATGTTTCAATTTTCAATGCGAGAACTGTGATGCCATAATGGCAGAAGCCACTTTCTTGTCTACATCTCAAAAAATAGAAATTGCACGGGCGTGAAATCTACGTACAGCAGTGATGAGGTGAGTGTATTGAGATAAATTCACTTTTTACATATGGAATAAATTGATTTTTTAGTGCGGATATTCTTAAAATTATAATTTGTAAGATAGGATGAACAAAATGTGATAGATACTGCAATGTAAGTTGCAACCACACATTTGAACATTTTTAATCAAGACTAATAAAGTAGTATGACCATTCCATGAAAATAAAAGTTCATTTGCGAACAAATGGACAATCTTTTTCATATTTATCTCTTCTTATTTTTTTTAAAATTCATACTATTGTCGAATGTAGTCATGCAAACACAATGCAGATTGTTCGCCAAGCCTTTGAAACACCTTTTAATCGAGTAAGTTTTTAATGAATTACTTGATCACATGATGGAGAATTCTAATGTTTTGGTAGAAGTCATATTGACGATTCAAAAGTGAATTGAGTTATCAATAATTTATCATAAATTTGCAGAGCGTTCAATATATCAGTCTAGTAAGAAAGTTCTATTATCTCCACATGTGGCTATCAATCCATCAACTCTCATATAAATTGAATTGTTGATGATACAAGATTAGTCTAGGAAGAATGGCCAATCACTTTCCATAGAAAGGAGCAATGGCGCTTTGTGAGGGGCTGAGGCAAAACATAGGGCTCTAGAAGATCCTTTACCGTATAGGAAAATTCAGGTACAGAAAAGTGCTCCATTCATTTTGCCGTACAGTATGTGCATTGTACCTTGTAATTTCAGGCACAGTGAAGTCAATATTTGTACTGATATATATTTACATTAGCCTATTGGAGATCAAGAGTGAATAAAATAAGAATTCTATAAATGATTTATGCTGTCTTTTGTGTGTTACAGATTCTGGAATTCCATTGTCTGCAATGTCTACTCCTATAATTGAAGAGCAGATGGAAGAAGCTGTAGTTTTGCAAAATTTCATGATCGATGATGATGCTGATGATTATGTGAGTCAAATTGTTTATCAAAATTATTTATGTTTGTAAACTTTTGTTGCTTACAACTTTTTAATGAACTCACTTTCGTTCTTGTCTGTCTGTAACAGAGATATTCAGTAAAAGCAATTTTCGACACTTTCCTGACTAGCCAGAGACTTGAAACTTCCAGGATAGGTCAGAATCCGATAATAATACATTCTTTTATCAACATTACTATTGATATAGAATATTTGCAAGAAGTAAAAACAAATCAGAAAAATGTACCTATTGTGTTAACACACTCAGTCGAATTCAAACGACAAGTTGAGATCGGCTAACTTGTTATTATTATAGGCCTATATTTTACTGAATGTCAACATTGCAGAGGCACCTTCATAGACGAGTTAATAGATGGTTAACACTTTTCAATTGTCATTCATTTTTGCATGGATCATGCATCAGCTTGAATGAGATAAGAATCAGTGAGTATAGAATGTAATATAGGTAATATACATTCTATACTCACTGATAAGAATATCCACTCAAGAGGTGGTATTTTTCATGCAGCACAACCTAATGCTATTTTGTTTGTCTGTCATATTCCACCATGTCCTTCCATCTACTCGTAAGACTCTGACTACTGTTTCTAGATTAGTCACGACCAAATTTAACATTTTTTTCTGTTCTAAGTTTTGATTTTTGGAATCTTCAAATGGATCAAATTTTGTACTTGAATGTCCGCAGCAATATTTTGAATCTTTTTACCATGATGGAATCGTAGCTTAGGAGTTATATTCCCTTTTTGAGCAGGCAATCTCCATGCTTGAGCCGGGCACTAGAGTCGTGCAAACAGAATATTATTGTTTCTAATAGATTAGAACAATCTTTCATGGCTCAAGAGTGAAGAGAGTCTTTTATTAGTATTATTTATTGACAAAAAAATACTATCAAAGTACTATTTATTGACTATATACTGATTTTCTTTCCAGGAGAATTCTCAATTTCAACAACTTCCGGCCACTTCCTCCTTCAACGATAAACTGTCGGTTCCTGCTGCCTAGAACCATAGATGAAGGATAATATTTATATTTCTTGTCTCTGCTAGAACGTAGTGGTCATTTTATAATCACTTCTTCCATTACCAACACACAAGCCAAGGGCTCATGTGGGTATCACACTCCAAAAATAATACTTCGACACTGCAGTATTTCAGCACTTGTTTATAATAAACAATGACGATTTTCTAAGAGAAGAATAGTTTGGAAAAATCCTAGTATAGCAAAAATAACACGAAACTTATTTTTTGCAGGCTTCAAATAGATTGAATTAAGTTATTTTCAATGAGAGCATTTATTCAAAGGAGAGGAGCACAGAGGTGCGTGAAGCTACCTCGTTGTGAAGAACAGACCGTTGGGTGTGTACTTCAGCGACTCGAGTGACAGTTTGTATTGTAGCTCACAGGACTCTAATATTTTGTTATTGACCAAGGAGCTCAGCAAATCTGACAATGAGTGTACTGAGGCTACAGACCGTTAGGTGTGTGTCATAACCCCCCATGGGCAATTCTCCTGTCGAATAATGTTGTAGAAATTCACTTAGACCGCGGGACTATATTTTATTATAGAACTATTGGACTATTGTGAATTTCAACATTTCTACATGAAGATAATCTTTCTTCACTTTGAGCCTACAAATTAAAATGAATTACATATTTAAATTCAAGTGCAATTATATTCTCTTTTCCATAGTTATTGTCTTGTTTAGAATTCACAATAATTTTATTCCACCGAAATATATATATATATATTTATATTAATTCTAAACATAAATAAATTTTAATATTCATATATAATATTACTCATAATAACCAATATGAGAGAAATGTAGATTCAATTATATATTTTCAATTCTAAACATCCAAAATCAAAACGGAGTTTTCATCAGTCAAAAGCTTGTCAGTTTTATTTTTATAATAATAGTTTACAGCATACAATATAATTATGGTAATATTTCAGTCAAAATTCTGAATATTAATGTGAATCTTGTTGCTTCGTTTTTCAATAGAAGAATACTATTAATTATTATTATTTATAATATTAGAATTATGAATAATAATAATCATTTTTGATAAAATCTTAAACATTTTATTGAATAAATTGAAATTAATGGGGTTTATTAAAATTTATTTTCATTGGTGTCAACGTTCTAAAAATAAAGGTGGACCAATAACGGTATTGTCAGTTCCACATAATTTATTTTAGCCAAACTTGAAGTTTCAATGCACTAGGGCATCATCTTCAGTGGTATTTTTCTCAATAATAATAATCATTTTTGATAAAATCTTAAACATTTTATTGAATAAATTGAAATTAATGGGGTTTATTAAAATTTATTTTCATTGGTGTCAACGTTCTAAAAATAAAGGTGGACCAATAACGGTATTGTCAGTTCCACATAATTTATTTTAGCCAAACTTGAAGTTTCAATGCACTAGGGCATCATCTTCAGTGGTATTTTTCTCAAAGAAATATCTAAAAGACCACTCACTGAAGATGATGCCTTGAAACTCAAGTTTGGCTCAAATAAATTATGTGAAACGGACAATATCGTTTTTATTCCACCTCAATATGGAGAAATTCCACAATATCTCTGTTCATAGTGTATAAGAGATTTCTCAATGTTTACATGAGTATAATTAATTGTAGATTTAAGTGAAATTTTTATTATTTTTGGCGATTGTGAAGGAAGATTTTTGTTTTGATTTGTATTTTGAAATTAATTATTCTGATAAATTCAAAATTGTAGTAGATACATTTTTTTGGACTCGAAATAGTGTGTGAATTAAGTTATAATTTTTACAAAACCTCTAGACTATGTATTCCAAATTGAGGTTTAGAGCAGTTTTAGGCGAATGCCTGTTGTTTTTACCTGGATTGTATTTGTATATGAATAGATAAATAAGTTCTAAAAATAGGTTAAGAATTTTATTTTTATAGTTGCATACTGTATTTTTCATACACATTCATGGCATGGCACACTAAATTATTGATTTGTACTTGTGTATTTTACCTAGTCAGAAATATTATATTGACTTCAATCTAATTTGCCAAAGGAAAAATTTATAATGTAATTTTGTCTATTGTCAATCTATTTTGAAAAGATTATTAGACTAGTTGACTACTAAATCAAGTCTTTGTTGCAAAGAGTTTTTCTAAAGTTTGTAAATCATTACTGACGTTACTGAAACTTTCTTTCTAAATTCAGACTGGCAAAATTGTCCAAATATATTTTGAATACAAGCTAACATTAGACGGGAATATGAGCTACCGTACCTAATTTCTTATACCAATAATTGATATGCCTGTCCGTAACTACCACTAGCATACCGGTACTTAAACTCACATGAAGTGTTTTATCTATAAGATAGTTTTCAAATACCGTATCCGTAGCAGTTTGCTACCAATGCCTATATTTTCGAAATTTATAATTCACTGAGATGAGTTGTCATGAGAAATTTTTGTAAAAGGCAAATTTATTGATGTCAAATCAAATGTATTGTTTTTTATTTTATATTTTATTCATCTTTTTTAATTCCAATATTCGATATTTCATTTTAGGCCAGAATCTACCATCATTATTATCTATAGGGCTTCGAATCTGCAATAAAAAATGCGCAATTCTTGAGAGGTAAAAAATCGTATAAGATTGTGCATTTCGAAAAAAATGACTAAGGTTGTTGGATAAACTTTTATCATACAACTTGTTTTTTGGCTGATTCATGTGACTTTCTTAATATTGCCTTTGTTGTTTGATGACAATAAAATCCATCCACTTATTATTTATCACTTATTGATTGATTTCGTTCCAGTGGTAAGACAAAAATGTGCACATTAATACCCTCTATTCCCTAATTTCACTTCTGTTTTGATTTTAACTGTTAGTTTTGCATTTGATTTTCCAACAGTTAGTAACTGGATTCTACATATTATTTTTGTCTTTTTCAAACCCCTGCCATTTGCTTATCATGTTTGAAATCTAGTTGTTTGATTTATCATCGGAGATGTCTATGATTATTTTCTGCATTTATGTGATCCAGTTTTCACTATCTCTCCATTAAGATAAATCACTTTTTTGTATTGATGAATAATATTTTTCTGATTGTTCTATGTATTGAGCTAAGATAGGTTCTCAACCAGAAAAAAGATGTTTCCTTTTTAGCTCTATGTATCTAAGTTAGTATTTTTCAATCTATAATTCATTTCTACTGTTGGATTAGGCATACTCCTGCATGTTTTATATCATTGAAAAAATGTTCTTTACAAGTCCCATTCAATGCTTTAGAGAGTCTGAAGGCGGATGCCGTTATCCTGTTTTATAAAAAATAATAACGTGTGCATTGTAACAATTCTAGGTATTGGATGAAAAAATTCTTCCTTTTTCTGAATTGAATGGTCTTCGTGAAAATAATTTTTCCTATAATATAACCTATATACTCCCATATAAGTAAGATTACTTCACAGAAACATTTCCAACAAACAAATGAAAATGAAAAACTTGCTTTTCACTATTTCAATGATTGTGATTTGATCTAAAATATCACTATAAAATGATTATATACTTTATGATTTTGTTTTCTTAGTAGAATAATAAAAAATCTGTTATGATTTGTCTTTTTTTCATTGTTGATGCTTATTGAATAGTCTAATATTTTCATTGCAGATTTAATTGAACATTGATATCAGAGGTGCTGAAGAACTGTTCCATAATGCAATAGAAACACGAAAGGATATATGTGTTGTCTTTGAGAATACAAAACTTGAGAATGATGATAAACTAAAGAACAAAAGTTTTGAATCGATGAAACTATTCAAGTATAAAAGGCAACATTATATTTATTGTGTTTCTATTAAACTATTGAATATTAAAATGGCAGGCAACCTAACAGTCAGCCAGTTCTGTTAATTTTTGTAAGCTTTGTAATTTTGGTAAGTTTCGATTTCTTACAATATGTCATGAAATAAGGTATGGTGTGAGAAAGGGCTGAGGGGAAAAACGGTAGAAGTATATCAGCAGCTTTTTTACAGGAGAGCAGTTTAAAACTTCTAATTTATTTAATCATTTTTATTTATTTTTTTATTCTATTAGAATTGAGGAAATTATACTGGAATTATGTAAATTCAATCCTGAGAAATGTGAATTCATGTACTTCTCTTATAGTCTGAATAAAATAAGTTGAGACTTGGGCCTCCTCCAGACAAAATAACGGCGTTGCCAAATTGCGTGAAATTGCGATTTTATTGAGTTTCTAATTATTCAACTACAGAATTATATGTAAAATATCATCTCCGATATCACAGCAGGGCTGGAAAGGGTTTAGGGTTGTTGAAGGGTTGAAATCAAATTTAATTTTTCTGTTGTAATTGAAAAAATATCACTTCTCCCAAAACTATGGGATGTCGTATTAATTGATAACTTTTTTCTAGTTCATTTTAGGATAATAATTATCTTGATATATCTAATATATATTTTTATAATTATTATCAATTGATAATAAATAATCTTTGCAGTATCCTATAATAAGATTTTCGAGAAGAATAGTTGAATAACTGAGAGAATGTTCCTCTTTTTGAGGTCTGAATCATTCCTATATCTGACCTCGCTTTAGCTATTTTTTAATTAATGATTATACTAGTTAATTACGAACATAGAACATGCTTTTTTGACATGTTAGGGAAAATAAGTGGGTGGTGGAGGTGAGAGAGTTGCTCAGAAATAATTTTTCCAACTATCAACAGTAGTCTAAAGAACGGCTTTTGAACTCTATTTGGACTAAAGCCTCTATTTTGGACTTAATTTTAACTGGTGTATGGTCTGTTTAGCATTGTATTTTGGCCTATGTATGATGAAGGATACGGTAACCATATGTTCGCAAAAACGGCAATATAGTCATAATAGGCAAAAAATAGTTGTATTTGAAAAAATATTGAATAATTCTCTTTGTCATGTTTTTATCAATTATGTATAAACTTTTTTGATGTATGCCAAATAAATAAAAATATTTTTAAGAGAATAACTTTCACTTATAGAATAATATTATTGCTAAAACTTATTGTGTCTGAAAAATGGTAAATTGGTACTTGCAATTTAATAAGAACAGATGAAAAACTTTATTGTATGAGAACATGCCATTTCTGGCCAGGGTCAGAATTGTATTGTTCAATGAAATATATACAGGGTCAGAATTGTAGTGTGGCCGGGTCAGAATTGTAGTGAGGGTCAGAATTGGCATGTTTCCATAACTATATATATATATATATATATATATATATAATATATATATATATATATATATATATATATATATATATATATATATATATATTAGCAGTTTTGATCAATGAGTCTTTTCATAAATATACTTTTGCAATAATGGAGCAATGAATTTGACACTCATTGATTGACAACACAAATCGCCTGACTTATTTCAGTTTAGGTTTTGTGGATATTTCGTTTTTCAAACAATAATTTTCATTAATTGATTAATTAATTCATCGTATCGTCAATATTCAAAATATCAATATCAACATTTTATCACCACCAATAAAAAATTATAAGTATATGAGATCAGAGAAAAATGATCGAACACTTTTCCTAATGATGATCATGCATTTTTACGTGAAAATCAATCCAGATTAATATTTTGTTTTATGATACCGTAAAAATGAATATAACGTTGATAATATTAGAAAAGTAGAAGTTTCATCTCTCTCCAAGGAAAGCTGGTGTTGATGTATGATGGAGATAATATTCATTGAATTGTTTATTCGTTCTAATTAAATTTCGGTTGCTTGTTTACCTGAACGGCTCGGAATCTTTGTTGGCCCACAGACAGTCGAGCATTTCCTTGCAGGCTCGCCGCCAGTCGAACATCGTCTGGGTGTCCGGTGACGTCACAGCCGCCGTCGCTGGCTTGGATCGTCTGAGCATGCGCGCTGATCGCCGCGAAGTGGACGGCACCGGATCAAACGCCTCGTCACTCGACTCCGACCGATATGCTTCCAGCAATTGCCGGTACAGTACAGGCACATCTATGTCGGACACTTCCCTAAAATTGCACACAAATTTGGCGATAAAGTACAACTTATATCAATCGGGTTTTAATAATTTCAAAACTGAATAGTGATTTATTGGTAATAAATGGAAATTAAATAGATCTGCAAAGATTACATAAATCAAGAATCCAAGATATTTTAATAGGAGATTAAATAAAGAATACTATGATAGTGAATAATGGGTTATGAAATTGTTATTGGAAAGCATTCTGTTATAAAGTTGCGACGAAATTTAGTTGTAGTAATATTTACTCATTTATTAGAGCATCACCATAATATGAGAAACAGCACAGGAAGTCTTGCTTGTCCAATAAATTGTCACAGAAGAAGTATAAAATAAGCATAAATATATGAAAATAGGTATATATAGACCTAGGAATATAAGTGGAAATGAGTGGTTATAGATAGAAGTATATATGTAACAATTTTTGTATGGTTTTTATTATTGTATTGGCATTTTTCCATTCATCAGACAGGTAGTTCAATATCGTGTGGGGCTGGAATTTCCAGTAAGATGAGAACTAAGGTCAAAATTGTAGGAAAAATGAGAAACTCACTTGATAACTCTAAGGCAGAGGTCGGTAACGATTCGAGCATGTCGAAGTATTGGACTGTGGTCCTCGTTGAACTTCTCAGCATTTGTGGCCAAGTACCTGACATCGAACTGAGCTGCTGTTACACGCCGATAAAACCTGTTTTCAAATCGGCCCTGAAACAACAATAACACGTTTGGGTCCATTGCACAAAAGTGTTTAAATTTCAGTCATGATTTAATGCCTCGAGTGCCAATCAGAGAGGGCTTTTTTAAAAGACTGCTTCTTTGATTGGTTCTAAAGACATTCAATCACGATTAAACTTTAAGGCTGTGCAACAAGCTAGAAAAACAAACTTTTTAGTGGTGATATTTTTCAAAGTTCTTCGATTTGAATACTATCAAAATGAAAAAGTAAAATCATGAAATTTTGAGGTTAAAAAATTCTTCATGGTATTGTTGATTGAATACAAAAAAATTTCCTGGTAATATCAACTTTTGAGAAAGTAATTTAACTTCAATATTTATTTTTTGATGGATTAGCTTATTTCTCAAAAATTGATATTGTCAGGAATTTTTAGTTATATTCAATTAACAATATCATGAAGAATTCATCCTCAAAATTTCATGAATTTATCTGTTACCAAATTTGGAATGATCTGTCCCAAAAATTTAAACTTTAGGCGCTCATAGAAAGAAATTATCGGGAAAGCGTTTTTTCCTGAGAAAACTTTTTAAATTTGATAGCTTGAGTATACAAATCGAAAAACTTAAAAAAACACGAAAATAAACAATAGTAATAATATTTCTAAACATATTATATATATAATCAAGACATGTGATATGTAATATGATAAATTAAAACAGGAGACACAAGATATAAATAGATTGAAAACACTTAGAAACTTACATTAGAAATGGGGGAAATTTTCGGAGACTGAGTATCATTCCTCAACGGAGCAGACTGCAGTTTTGAATCCAATGGTCGACCACAGAGTACGCGGTGCAGACAATGATATTTAAGGGATATTTAAGATTTGAGTGAGGTTTGAAGATGAATATTATGATATATATTATAATACAGTGATGGGCACCTGGATGGCACCATCCTATGCGAACCTGTTCATGGGCCTCATGGACATGATACCCTCTCCAACTTCCTCAATCAACTCAACTCCAACTACTCTGTCTCCTTCACCTGGAATATTTCTGAATCCTCCATCAACTTCCTAGATGTCAATGTAATCCTTTCCAACTCCAATACCTTATCTACCAATACTTTCACCAAATCCACCCACACTCAACAGTTCCTACACTTTGAGAGTTGCCATCCCTCCTACGTTCCCTCTCAATCCGAGGCCAAAAAATATGCAGTGATCCCCACCACCTTGACCAGTACCTCAAAAAACTCCACCAATCTCTCCTGGAATGTAACTATCCTGAAAGGTTGTTACAGAAACAAATCTCCTCCAAAACTGGCACTAATCAAACCACAAAAAAATCCCAAATCCCACAAACTCCAAAGCTCTGTACCACCTAGTTCCCTGGAATTGAAAACCTCAAACCTGTCCTTAAAGATCTGTTCCATGTCGTCTCCTCCAATCCCTCTACCAAACACCTTTTCCAGCAACCACCCACCCTCATTTATAAGCAGCCTCCCAACCTCAAGAAAATTCTCAGTAAAAACAAATCACTCACCTCTGATGAAATCCCAACTATTTATAAGCAACCTCCCAACCTCAAGAAAATTCTCAGTAAAAACAAATCACTCACCTCTGATGAAATCCCAACTATTTATAAGCAACCTCCCAACCTCAAGAAAATTCTCAGTAAAAACAAATCACTCACCTCTGATGAAATCCCAACTATTTATAAGCAACCTCCCAACCTCAAGAAAATGCTCAGTAAAAACAAATCACTCACCTCTGATGAAATCCCAACTCCACCTGGTACCCAACCTTGCAAACACCCCCGCTGTAAAACCTGTCCTATCACTGATTCTTCCATCTCCTTTACCAGTCCTATCACCAACAGCACCCACCAAATCCGTCAATCCAGTAATTGCATCTACCTCCTTTCCTGCAATTTCTGTCCTGCCTTCTACATAGGTAAACCACCACTGCCCTAAACCTCCGGATCAACAATCACAGGGCTTCCTTTAAAAATAATACTTCCCTACCCATCCCTACCCATGGCTCTGAGCACAACAAGAACTTTGACCAATTCTTCAAAGTCAAAGTCCTTGCCACCCTCCCTCCCACAGCCCCCTCCATAGATGTCAAGACGAGAGAATTGGCTTTTATTTGGGTGCTTGGAGCTGCTTCCAGTCCTGGTCTCAACAGACAGCAATAGTACCATAGCTACCAACTGTTTAATCAAATTGAAATAAATTTCATCATATCATAATAAATTTCACAGCTATCAAATATATATATTAAATGTTCAATAAAAATGAAAAATAAATTTCATTCAAGTTCAATTCTACAATTCATTTCTCCAATTTTAGTCTAATTCTTTTTTGATTTCTAATTTAAAATCTCCTCTTTTCTATCAATTCATAAGCTACACCTTTCCTTATTCATAACTCACTCAAATTGAAAACTAACACCTTATATATATTGAAGTCTTAGTCGAACAGTCGATGAGTGAACATATGTCATAGCGTAGAGTAGTTTTAAAAACAGTAGTAAAAAGTAGGTCAATAGCAAGGTGTTAGTTTTCAATAGCGAATATAGTGTAGTTATCTAACTTTCAAATATCAGATTAATCCGATTTAAATCAGCAAATGTTTCATTCACCAACAAAGCCACCATATGGATTAATTTCGGAATACAAAGAGGAGGAGGGAGAAGAAGAGGACGCTAACCCGCAGGACAAGGAACAGGACCAGGAAATGAAGGATCAGCCAACAGATGGTTAAATACATAGAAACATAGCTTCAGTTATGAAATCGGAATTTGATAAGGACATTCAAGATATTGATAAAATTATTCTGGAGCTCAAAGAATGGGCTGAAGAAGAATTTGAGAGGAGTAAAATCTTGCGTGCAGATTATTACAGGTTTTTAAATATAATAAGTCGAGCTACGGAATCTGTGATTGAAATTGATACCCGTGCAACTACAATAAGCCAGTTAACATCCACATTGAGCTCAGGCGGCCCAAAAATGGAGCAATCAATTATTAACTTGAGTAAATCTGTTCAAGAAATTAAGAAGCCCACTAGTTTTGCTGATGTTATTAAACTGCCAAAAAAATAGCTTCAGTCTACCAAACTACAAATAACGTCAGGAAGTTACAAGCAAAAGAGCATGTTGTTCTGCTGAAACCTTCCGAGTTGAAAGGGGACGAGAAGCAAAGCAACGAAAACTTAAAAAAAGCTTTAAAAGAGAACATCCCAAAAAGACAATATTAGGGTCAAGAAAACAGTGAACGTGCGAGGAGGTGGACTTCTTTTAGTATTAGACACATTAGAGGATAAGAAAAACATACTTCAAAACAAAGGCTTGCATACTTCAGGAACCATTAAAATGACGGAACCCACCAACAAGAAGCCGAAAGTAATTAGTAATTATTCTGTACGATGACTTCACCAAACAAGAGCTATCTGAAATTGTCTATAGTAGAAACTTTAGTAATACTGATATTTCAAAATCAGATTTCAGGAAAGGTTGTATCCCAGCTTTCAAGCTAGGCCCTAAAAAAAAGAAACGCTGTATTGGGTATTAGAGTGTAACCCTGAAATCAGGAAGCCCATCATAGATTTCACTAGTTGTAAGGCAAGTGATTACATCGCAGCTCAACGTTGCTTTAAATGTCGATCTTTCAGACATATAATGAAGCACTGTAGGAGGTAGCAGGAGGTTTGCGGTCATAGTGCTGTTTCAGGTCATAATGCCAAAAACTGTCCTTCTTCCAAGGAAAATCCAACTTGTTCAAATTGTAAGAAAATCAATAAACCGGCAAATCGTGAAGCAAATAATGACAAATGCCCATGTTACAAGAAGGCTTTGCAACAAGTAATTGACATAACTAATTATGGGATTGTTTGAAAAATTGAAAAATAGAATTTTGAACCACGAAATACAAAGTAAAGTGAATATTAACAAAAGAGAGTCGACCACCCTTGAAAAATCATTGAATAATATAAATAGATTGAAAGTAAATAATCAAAATGCAAAAAGTAGAGTATCATTGATAAATAATTATGGAAAATACTCAGACATCAATTTATCTTTTGCCTACGTAGGTAAAAAGAAAGTTCGAGTGTCAGAAGGATTGTCACATTTACTACAATCTAAATCGCTGACGCTCGAAGAATGGAATAACCTTGATTCTATTTATTGCCAAAATAGAGTCACATCTGTTTTATTTCAAACTATAAACAAACCTGACAAACTGTGAGTTACTTCTTGCTGCCAGTGAGTAATGAAAATGTTCTTGACGAAACTAAGAAAATATTATCACAGATAAATGAGTGGGCATCAAGTAATTACCAACTTGTCGTAGGCATAGATGAATTTAGTCAGCTTGCTGATATATCATCTGTTGAGTTGCTCAGCTTCATCTTATCAACTGGTCATTTGAAATATATATTCTTTTATCGAAGCACTGGTAGTATGAATTTTCTTGATATTCCCGAAGCAGATCGACCGGACGAGAACGAATGTCCAAGAGGCTATCTACCGGAAGATGATAGGAACAATAGATTTGTCAATTGTATGATAGAACTTAGAAATCTTTTACAGCAATACGATATAGTCAATGGAACAATTTTCAAAGAAGTTTTGCTGACACTCCAAAGCACAAATATACATGATTCTTCGGCAGTTTTCAGAGATATTCATTTCAGGGGTATGAATGTGTATAACAACGAACTGAAAATGTTTTTAAAACCAACAAGTTCAACACTGTCATATATCAATGCCAATGTTATTTTGGTGTCTGGTATTGTAAATGTGGTTTGATAAAATGAAAATTGTATTTTTATTATGCCAGATGAAAATTACTAAAACTTTAATATAAACCTGTCTGATATCCATTACATGGAATTCCTGATGAACTAACTCCTTTGGGTAGCGACTATTCCTGTTCAGGCAGTTTTTAATAATTGCACGCTGTGCTACTGCCAGGAGCTCCAAGGTAGCCGATGAGGCCCCTCCCGAGATATTACACCCGAGACATTCGTAGATGAAGAATAAAAGAATTTGTTGATGTAAAGTTACCTTGATTGTTGACAGATCGATGGGATACTCGACAATGAAGGCGTAGGTGGGATACTGGTTGATGTCGACGGGCGCTATGAAAGGCTCAGCCACCGACAGACCCATGATGTCATCAAGGCCCCTGAGGATGCGCTCGCAGGCCATGTCGCGGTTCCCTCCCGGCCACTCGTCCGGCCGCGGGTGGTACAGGATGGCAGCTATCTCTTCCGCCACAACTGCCACACTGCCACCTTCCACCACTGGTTCTCCTGCACAAACAACCAACTTCTATTAGCTTACAAGTGCAATCGACACAATACAATCTTCTTTCACAATAGTCAGAATAAGTCAAGACCTCAATATTCCATTTCTAAATTTTAATGTGTTAGTTGGTTCTTGTCATGTGATTCTTCATGCCAACATTTGAGTTTCAATCCACTGTTCTAACAGATTTGTCATTAAAAATGAAAAAGCCATGTTTTTTGCATTCTGGAGCAAGACAGCATTTTAAGAGGTGGTTTTTAAGTGTTGCTCTGGCTTGAAATTTTCTACTGATTTCATAGTCACGTTTTATGTATTATTGAGTACAATATATCATTCAATTTTGTATCTGATTTAGCTGAATTCGAAATTCAGATCTATTTCGGAAATGAAATAGGATAGAATTCGGACATGAATTTATAGTGAAAATCGGAGACATATCCTTATTGAAGTTGAAAAACTGGAGATTTCACACTCAACGCTAAAGCTGCTGCAACAGTTTTAGGGAAATGCGTAAAAGTGTGAAATTATAATCAAATTGAAGAGAATTTAACGCTCTACGAGCTCATAATCAGTGTGAATTTTTCCCATCGATTTTTGAAAAGTTATAAGAGCAAAAATAAAAAAAATTGGAGGCAAACGTGTTTTTTTTTCAAAAAAGTCAAACCTTCAAGAGCGGATATCTCAAAAACTAGGAGAGATATAGAAAAAGTTGTGAGATAGATATTGTAGGAAATCATGTAAGCTTTAATTTTGTATGTAACAGTTATATCCGTAAGATACATAGTTTTTGAGTTATAAGTGAGAAACCAAAAAATGGCATCTTTGAACCACCCCACCCCCTTATCACATGGGGAAGGGGTGGGAACTTTTGAGATGTTTACCTCCTTATAACCTAAACAGAGCTGCGGGGTCAAAAATTGTCTTCCAAACTTTTCCTTCTTTACCCTCTTTTGAGCATTCATTGCCTGGACTATAGGATAGCTTGTAGTTTAAGCAGCAATTAATCTAGCCATTGACATGTCAAATTTTGTCATCAATAACAAACAACAAAGCACGAGGCTATTCAAGAAAAACTTACTCTTACAGTGTTTTAGTTCAAATATCACAATTCGTTCATGATAACTAAATTTTGTGAGACTAATTAAATTTGTGATGGCAAAATAAAAAATCTGGTGTGGTACACTCACACAACTTTCCTTGCTCATATTTGAAAACTAGGATCAGACTTCTGTATATGTGTATGAATATAATTGTTTTCAGAGTACTTTTACTTTCCTTGCCCTATTACCATAGGTAAGGAAAGTATTGCTTTCCGAAAAAAATTAAGGTACCCCAATTTCTAAATTTCTATACGTTTCAAGGTCCCCTGAGTCCAAAAAACTGGTTTTTGGGTATTGGTCTGTATGTGTGTGTGTGTGTGTGTGTGTGTGTGTGTGTGTGTGTGTGTGTGTGTGTGTGGTGTGTGTGTGTGTGTGTGTGTGTGTGTGTGTGTGTGTGGTGTGTGTGTGTGTGTGTGTGTGGTGTGTGTGTGTGTGTGTGTGTGTATGAGTGTATGTGCGTCTGTGTACACGATATCTCATCTCCCAATTAACGGAATGACTTGAAATTTGGAACTTAAGGTCCTTTCACTATAAGGATCCGACACGAACAATTTCGATCAAATGCAATTCAAGATGGCGGCTAAAATAGCGAAAATGTTGTCAAAAACAGGGTTTTTCGTGATTTTCTCGGAAACGGCTCTAACGATTTTGATCAAATTCATACCTAAAATAGTCATCGATAAGCTCTATCAACTGCCACAAGTCCCATATCTGTAAAAATTTCAGGAGCTCCGCCCCTTCAATGCAGATAGATTCCCAATTGTCAGGCTTCAGATACAATTGAAACAAAAAAAATCAAGTGGAGTAGATTGAGCATGAAAATCTCTTCAATTAATGTTCAGTAACATTTTCACCTAAAATTGAAAATAAGCTTTAAATTCGAGAAAATGTGATTATTCAATTGCAAATTATTGTTGATTCTATTAAATCATTCACTATGAAGAGATAGCAGACCTCATGTGTGTCTCCAGCGTTATTGCCCTGTCACCAGCTGGCTCAAATATTTGAATAGTAGACTTGAGATGCACGGGAACACTAGCGTCAGTGATCAATTTTCATAACGGCAAGGAAAGTTGTGTGAGTGCGCCACACCAGATTTTTTCCTTTGTGTAAATATTGTAAAATTCAATGATTTTTCTTAGTCTTCATTTTTTTAAAGTCGTCAAAACAGCTGTTCTACAGATGAAATATCTCGACCATGTGTTCTTTTTATGAACTGCGCTACCTACCTACCTCATGCACGAGAAGGAGGTTACTAAGTCTATTTCTCAAGGATGGGTGGACCTCCCATTAGTTTCCCAGTAAGGAAACTCATGCCAGTTGATAGACCTGATAAATAACTATACAGGATAATGAATTTGAAAAAAATCGATCAAGTTATTTTCGAAAAAATCGTGAAAACCATGGTATTTTTAGTAATTATCCGCCATTTTTCTCAAGAATATTACGGAGCTCCTGCAATTTTCCCAGAAATGAGACTCATGTCAGTTGATAGGGGTTATAAATAGCTAGCTATCCATGGTATGAATCTGAAGAAAATCGTTAGAGCCGTTTTCGATAAAACCGTGAATAACATGGTTTTTTAGTGATTTTCCGCCATTTTTCTCAAGAATATTACGGAGCTCCTACAATTTTCCCAGAAATGAGACTCATGTCAGTTGATAGGGCTTATAAATAGCTATCCATGGTATAAATTTGAAGAAAATCGTTAAAGCCGTTTTCGAGAAAACCGTGAAAAACATGTTTTTTTTTAGTAATTATCCGCCATTTTGAATTCAATTTTATTGAATTTCTTATTGTCGGATCCTCAAGGTATAAGGACTTTCAGTTTAAAATTTCAAGTCAATCGGTTGATTAGGAATGGAGTTATCGTGTTCACAGACATACACATACACACACACACACACACACACACACACACACACACACACACACACACACACACACACACACACACACACACACACAGACCAACACCCAAAAATCATGTTTTTGGACTAAGGGGACCTTGAAACGTATAGAAAACTTGAAATTAGGGTACCTTAATTTTTTTTGGAAAGCAATACTTTCCTTTCCTATGGTAATAGAGCAAGGGAAGTAAAAATGAGTCAATATCCAGCAGATGCAGTTTCAGTGACAATTTTTCTCAGAACAAGTATCAAATTTTAGAGAGCAGTTAGCAGCTTATGAGCTTACTTGTAGGATCTACCGGTTCCATGTCCCAAGGACTCATATTCTCCTGCTCACAGTTGTCCCACTGGGTAAAGTAGGACAGGAATTCCGATTGGGCGTCTGATCGCCTCGACAAAATTTTTCCCCACCACCATTTGTCGTCAATCATACTCCTGAACCTGTCACCTGCAAAATATAATTATTGAAAATCTAAATATAAATTCCACGGTTCATTTCGAATCTACTTTCAAACCAAATAAAACGATCATGTTTTTCAATTTATCAAGTACTAGCCGTCAGGCTCGCTTCGCTCGCCATATCCGTCTAGCCAAGGGGCTCCGCCCCCTGGGATCCCCGAATGGATCGTCTAAAAATGAGATCAGCGGGCTCGCTCCGCTCGCCTGCATTTTTCATTTGAGCATGCCTCATTCCATCAGAAGTAAAATAAAGATAAATAAAATAAAATAGGAAACAAGAAACCAATATAACTATTATAGCCCAGTCAATAAAGGTTTTTTCGATCCGAAAATTAAATAAAAGCTGAATCTTTTACCATCGATAGAACCCTCCCAGAGGGTCATTCTCCCAAAAGTCCCAAGAAATCCTCTTGGAGCTTTCCCCCCTAGACCCCCTGAAAGTTGAAAAATGCAGGTAATCACGGAAAATCAATTATCTCTGTACCCATTGATTGGAAACAGTTCTATCATATGCCATTCGATTCGTTACATTATGGACTACAATATTAGTTATATTCATTTTTTCAATAAAAATTACAGTTTTCTTGATAAAATAATATATATGTAAAAATTTAGGGGGTTTACGATTTGATTTTTTTGTTTTCTTCGATTAACTTCAAAGCAAGTGGTTTTAAAGAAAAATGAGCAAAATAATTAATGTAGCCAGTCTCATTGCAAATCCATTGATGTATATTGTTATGTATTTGCGATTCGATTTGACGCCGTGGAAGGGGAAACAGTCGACGCGGAACGGCGTGACTGACTCTCTTAGCCATAGTAAACAGCAAACTGGAAATCAATTATCTCTGTAACCATCAATCGGAAAAAATCTATCATATTCCATTCGATTCGTTAAATCAAGAACTACAATATTAGTCGGATTCATTTCCTCAATAAATCGAACAGTTTCCTTGATAAAATAATATAATGTAAAAATTTAGGGGTTTTTCGATTTGATTTTTTTGTTTTCTCCGATTAACTCCAAAGCAAGTAATTTTAAAGAACAATGTGACGAATAATTATTGTAGCCACATTCATTGCGAATCCATCGATGTATATTGTTATGTATTTGCGATTCAAGTTAACGCTGTGGAAGGGGAAACAGCCGACGCGGCTGACTCCCTTCAGCATAGTAAACAGAATAATACTGCTATCTACATTGCATCTCATTTACACTATGGCGCTCGAAACAATTAATTTTGTCTATTGTTTTGACATGCGCTGTATATAGATTTTCACTTTTCAATACTCTAAAAAATATTACAATTTTCTTGATTAAAAAATAATAATAATGTCGAGTGACCTGGCTGGCTCAGGTCTGGTGTCAGAGTTTTCAGGTCGCAACTGATCAATTTCAGGGCCTCTGACATGACCTTACGACTGCTTTTTAGGCAGCCGGGAATTTTCTTGATTTAACCGTGCTCATGATAGAAATCAGGATTTCGTTGTTTGCCCACAGAATCTATTATATTAATTTGAAGTGTGCCTTCTCCATACGAGTCAGAGGTAACACAATTTGATAACTCTAGTTTCAGATATTGATGTTTTTCAACGAAGTTTCATGATATATTATGTGTCCGACTCCTTCATTTTATCCTTATTTTGTGAAAAATGAAGATTCAAAATTTCTTTTCATAGCTTTTCTTGTGTTTCATATTGTTTCATCACTCTTTATAATTTAAACACTTGATAATGGAATGAATATCATCAGATCACGTGAACAAAAAAAAAGGGTGGGCCTACCTGAGATACTATATGATAACACTGTACTCCTGATAAGTTGAAAATTTTCAAGCTGGAAGTAGATTAATTTGTTGCACATTCGGTTCAAATATTAACAAATGTTACCAAATATTACCAATATTATCACATATAGTGAGAACGAATTACTCTGAAGCTTTCTATTCTCACTGAACATGAAGAGGCAATACCAACCCAGAATCGCAGTTCCGTTCAAATCATTATAATCAGAGCTTTCAAATTCATCTCACAATTTCCCTATTTATCCTTATCCTGATTCAGAATAAAGTAGTTGATCTCTATAATCACAAAAATCAATGTACAGGACCAATAATAAATAGTAAAAATAAAAAAAATCTAGTAATAATGCAACTTTTTCTAGTTACGAATTTCAAGGCTCATAAAATGACTTTTTCTCAATCACAGGCAGAAATCCCAATGATCATCATAATAGTAATTCAATGAAAATTGTTTGTATTGTACATTGTTCGACGTAAGATAAGCTACATCTTTAAGGTAATCAACGTATTTAGGATTATCATGTTTATGAATGAAAGCGAGACTGTGATAGAAGATTAGTCAAACTGAAATATAAACATTATAAATACAATGCATATTTCTGATCAACTATAATTACAAATGATAGTATCAAGCCGAATGAAATTGAGCAACTGAATTTCAAAGTTACTATCCACTGTTCAAATCGCACTGTGATTTCCTTTTACTTCCAAGTGGATTGAATTGCCTCACTCTTCAACGTAACAATTATTGTAAAAAAACCAGTGGAATGAATGTGAACGTCATCCAAATTAATAGCATTTGAATTTCAATTTTCAGATCATGAAATTCATAGAAAACTAATTCTTGAGAGAATAGTGATGAATTGCAAACAGTGCAAGTAACATTGATACGAAGCGATACAATGAAAATCAACATCGATTAATTTAATACTGGACTTATCAAATTTATATTACTGTTAATTTATATTATTTATGAAGCTTATAAAATGGAAAACCAACATTTTAAATTTTCTCTACTGGAGCAAAACATCGATAGAAAATAAAGAAGAGCCCATTATAAGCACAATATACTTGTGTACTAGAATTCACTTGAACTAACTCATCACTTCAACCCTTCAATGATCACAATGAACTAGAATGGTATAAAAACCATGAAATTGATAATGAGGTACATTTTTCAAATAGCTCCACCCAACTAAATCTGTGACTGCTAAGTCATAAGAAATCATGTTCAATAGATTTAATTTGAATGCTTCAAATAGAAAATGTTCTATTCTTTTGGTGCCCTAATCAAAATTAATCGACATAAAGAAAAGCTTCTGCCAACCTTGTGTAATGAATGACAAGATGCGAGTGGAGGTGAAAAATCGATATGTTAACAAAAATAATAGAAGATGATGAATCATCTTTCAATGAATCTTATACGGTAGGGTACTTTGTGGTTAAATGTGAAACACTTTCATGATCTTCCTACCTTTTATGCATGCTTACTCTTCTTTAATTTGTATATTTGCATGGCTTTCATCTTTAGAATCTACTCAATTTTCATATTGGACTGTCTAAAATAATGTAGATTCAACTAGTAAGAACGGAAGATAAGCTACTTTACAGAGAGAATCATAGAGAGTTTCAACTCAACAAGCACAATGTATACATTTTTTTATCCCTCAGCCGTCATATATATTTGGCTCAAGTGAAGGTATATTATCAACCTGGCTTGGAGAATATTAACTGTAGAAAACAGCAAACACTGCACGCTATGATTTTTCAGGAAATTGCCACTGTTAACACTATTGTAATCTATGATTTATCTCAGTTTTTGACATTCATAACTTATGATAAGTTTTAGCATAGAATTATGATCATACACACATATTTTAAATATGTATTATATTATGATTGTAATAGTATGAATATTTTATCGGTTACAAACATCTTTCGGTTACAAAGATATTCTTTGTCTGTCACAGAATGCATGATTTAGCACCTATATAACAACAAAATGATTTTAGAGAATTTAGAGAATTAAAATGTGAAAAATTAGTTTCATCGCATGTCAAAACAATAGACAAAATTGATTGTTTCGAGCGCCATAGTGTGAATAAGATGCAACTTAGAAAGCAGTAGGCCTACTACTGTATTTTACTGTTTACTATGGTGAAGAGAGTCAGCCATGCCGTACCGCGTCGACTGTTTCCCCTTCCACAGCGTCAAATCGAATCGCAAATAAATATCAATATACATCAATGGATTCGCAATGAATGTGGCTACATTAATTATTTGTCTAATTTTCTTTAGATTATTTGCTTCGAAGTTAATCAGAGAAAACAAAAATCAAATCAAAAAACCCCTAAATTTTTACATATATATTATTTTATCAAGGAAACTGTTCGATTTATTGAGGAAATGAATACGACTAATATTTTAGTCCATAATGTAACGAATCGAATGACATATGATAGATTTTTTTCCGATTAATGGTTACAGAGATAATTGATTTCCAGTTTGCTGTTAACTATGGCTACGCGCCGTTCCGCGTCGACTGTTTCCCCTTCCACAGCGCCAAATCGAATCGCAAATACATAACAATATACATCACTGGATTTGCAATGACAGTGGCTACATTAATTATTTGGCTTATTTTCCTTTAAAACTACTTGTTTCGAAGTTAATCGAAGAAAACAAAAAAATCAAGTCACAAACCCCCTAGATTTTTACATATATATTATTTTATCAAGAAAACTGCTAATTTTATTGAAAAAATGTATAGAACTAATATTGTAGTCCATAATGTAACGAATCATATGGTATATAATAGAACTGTTTCCGATCAATGGTTACAGAGATAATTGATTTCCCGTGTTTACCTGCAATTTTCATGTTTTAGGGGGCTGGGGCGGAAAGCTCCAAGGGGATTTCTTGGGACTTTTGGGAGAATGACCCTCTGGGAGGGTTCTATCGATGGTGGGAAATTCAGCTTTTATTTAATTTTCGGATCGAAACTGCTTTTTTGGACCTTCATTGACTGGGCTATTAATAATATTCGAAAATCCTGCAAGAAATATCAATAGAAAAGTCGGATAAAAAATAAATCACCTTGAAACATTCCTTGATAAAGGAATGTTGAGCATGATTTCGTGACCAAATTTGATAGAAAGTTCAATATATTGCATTACTAGCAATTATCTTGATGAATACAAATAATCCTTTGAGTAGGTAAAACTAGACTTATTAATGTTGTGCATTCAGTAATATGTGTAAGATATGATCAATCTATTACGTTTTTAGGAGTATTTTATTTTCTTCTACGAATCGGTTTGAAGTTTATATAATGTAATGTTATGCGAATTGACAAGTACCGGAAAATTCTAAGGAAGTAAAAATATGAAATACAGTTTTACTAACCCACATCCCAGTTGCGGGCAACAGCCGTTTCATAAGTTTGTCGTAGAACAAGAAAGTCAATGACATCAGGCACATCGTGGTATTTTATAGTAAATCTATCACCAGTCAGTCTGCCGTTCTGCTTCATAGCTGCCAAGCGTAAACAACACAATCTTGGAGGTCGAAGCTCATACTTAATACCAATGATCTTCACCAATTCAGGCTCCTGTCCGTACAACAAGCACAAACATCATTCAATCAAACACTCAAAACAAAGATATGTACGTACAACAAATAATTTATAGCAGTCATTTTATTCTGTCAGAATCAACAGTGGGAAGTACAAAATTAGATATGAATGGATCATTAATTAAAGTCAAACACTGGAAACACACTTGTGAATAATGATAACTGAGGGTCAACTCACACTTACGCGACTCAGGTCGAGAAGAGACTCTACTCTAGTCGAGAGTATGTGTTTTCAAATGGTGACGTCGCGGAGACTAGAATCGACTGGTCTGATTGTCACCATTTGGAAACACACGCTCTCGACTAGAGTCGAGTCTCTTCTCGACCTGAGTCGCGTAAGTGTGAGTTGAGCCTTATTGTGAATCTATTATAATTATTGAGAAATATTTTTTAAAAGTTGAACTTTACCTTGATATTAATTTTTCCCCACGGCGTTATCTGAGAGGGTTGTAAATCGTATACTCCCCTGTTTTTTACAGCATCCAAATACATTTGATAGCCTTCTCTAAAAAATAAAACCTCATCACCCATCTGAGGATAATAGGGGAACTTCTTTGGTATAACTTCGGAGAGCCATTCCGATGGACGGTAGAGTTCAGGTACTTCCTGTTGAATATGAAACAGAAAATAATTACTATGATAACAGAATAAAGAATTACCTGAAAACATATTATAAATTGTGAAAATTCATGTTGAATGGGCAATTATTTCAGTTGTGCCTAACGTACTACTTGAAAATATTAGGCTATTGTTTAATATTAATATGTACACTAATTGACTGCACTATAGAAGCTAGATCCACTCAATCGCCGTTTTTCTGTTGCAATATTGATATTACTGTCTACTGATGTATAGTCTACAAATGTTGCTGTATTATTCTAATCAAAGCTGGGAATATCGCTAGTATAGAATAGGAAAAGAACTGGTCCAAAAACATATTAATTGAGGAATGAGGATGAATGAACGTACCACCACATTGGGCTTCTTGGCGTTGGCGGTGGAAGTGCTGGGTTCGGGGGCAGAGGAGGCGGCGGCGGCCACCGCAGGTGCCTTGGGCAGCTTGGCCTTGTTGCAGGTGCGCTTGTTGCGCTTGGGCGGCTCCAGGGCGGCGCCGTGGTCGGCAATCCAGTCTGAGTAGTCTGAGCTCGACGAATCTGAACTAGAACTGTCCATGTCCTCCGAGCGAGCCGTCGAGTCCTTGTGACTTGACGAGTCTTCGCTCGCACTCGGGCTCAGTGCTTCGCCATCCTAAACAATAATCAAATCATTCAATTGATTTAATTTAATACTTGATAGTTTTTTTATAGAATCACTATTTGAATTTCCAATATATATAGTAAAATGTTCATCTTCATTAATTATATAATATGATGTTGTATATTATTTTTATGGAAATGGGAAAATAAATTTGATTTTTTGAATAGACTAGGTACCCTTTATATTTAGGTACTCTTAGATATATTCGATTATCAAGAGTTCAGTTTACTTCATCTGCAAAGTATACAATAACCAACACAAACGTCATCGTAATTATGCATCACCAAATTGATAACCAAACTATCTTATCAGGAAAATTTTGGATAGGATATTAGAATTGGACATTTTGTAAGATTACAAACATAATGTATGATGTGCGTATGTGTAGCCCAAGTACATATTACAGTAGTATTGATAAAATACGTATACCTATTGTTTAGTTGGATTGATAGTGATATAGAGATATTATTTTCGTTCAGAAGTAACCTATTCAACGTTTTTTACAATGTTTTTGAGACAACTGAGTCTCAGTTGTACTTAGATCTCTGTTTAAATCAAAAGGCTTTTCTAACCAAGAAATAATAAATGATGACTATAGATCTAATATGAAATGTATTGGCTCTCTTATTTGGAAGGTTTTGAATAGGATATTAGAAGATCATTGCATTTTGTATCACAAATCATGTATGATTTACACATGAGTAACTGAAGTACATTACACTAGTGGAAACATTTCACATGTTCAACTCAAAATAGTAGTCGTTTATATTCGTCGGATCCAGTAAGATTCTTCAAGAGTTAATCAGAATGTATGGTAAGAATTGAATAATTTCAAGAATGACCTCATTCTCATTTTGTAGCATATGTTCGACTCTTGATGCCCTTGTGCGATATGAATGTGTGTTGCGTTTGCGAGGTCTTTTCACGAATTCGGCTGACGTCATTGGAGCAGGTTTCAGTTCGATAGGTCGCTGCATCTCCCTGTTGTACTCTTCTATCTCAAAGTCAGCCGCCGCTTTCCTACAACAAAATCACCAATAATGGAATACCAATAATGAAAGAGGACGATGATTTCTTTTTTTAAATCATTATACAAATGAATAATCTCATTCATTCTGCAATGAAATGTTTTTAAACAGTTACAAACAAAAACTTTGCGTTGGTGCAGCAAATTCAATCTATTTGATTCAATCTATGTTTGTTTAGTAGCCTACTCTTCTCTAATTTGGACATTGTTTTCCGAACTGAGATTATATAACTGGAATTAATAATCTCTTGTGTAATATCAAACCTTCGAAAACGAATCTTTTCCAAATTATTCAAGAACTTTTTCCATTTATCTATCCAAGCAGTTTTTACATTCAATTCTTTATAATGATAAATTTAATGTAAAAGTATCTAGCGGATATATTTGTGGTCGAATCTGAATTGCAAATATAATGTGTTGAATAAAGTGATCTACTTACACTTTTTGTTTAGATATTTCTAACCGGCCCTTCTCCAGGAAAGGTATCAGTCTTCGTCTGGTCCATGTGAACTCGTCTTTTTGCCAGTTACCGCTTGACTGCCTTACTCCTTCAACATCGCCTCTGCCTCTGATGCCTGAAAAGAGATTGATAAATCATTCATCTATTTTAAAACTATAGCATTGATTCTAATACATACTTTGTATTGGATGAAATCGCTTCATCACTAAATTACCAAAGCACCATGCTTAACAGTAACGATAATATTCAATGGATAGTGATAATTATAACTTGATGGAAAAAATCTATTTATGAAAAACAAGTAGTGTAAACATTTTATTCTCAATATATTAAAATGAAAAATTTCAAGAGAAATATTTTAGTAGGAACATTTTCAGATTTCATTACAGAATGACAAAAAATAATATTCTATAAGATAATATTGAATAGAGAAATCAATTTAAGAGAACTTACGGAATTCAAAATAGAGACTCAATTTATGAATGTAAAGCTTCAAAACCGAATTTGTAATATAATTTTAAAACCATATTTACAACTAGAAGAAAAATATATTTTCAGAATTTCAACCTAATCATCAGCCATACCAGAATCACAAAGATAATATCTGATTTCATGGTACGATATTCGCCTCCACTTATGCATTGGTCCTTTCAGTCTCCAATACTAATGCTCCGAAAGCAATTCGAATAAAATACATGAGAATTACTTTGAAGTAACTTATTCGCTTTAAAAATGTAATGAAAAGCATCTTTTAATACATAACACTCTCAAAACAATTATAACCACCAACTGAAAGAATAGAGAATTAATCAATTCATGACGGAATTACCTTGAACAATAATTCAACTTAACAGAAGTGCAGCGTGACGCTTTCAGCTTAGCTATCATTCATTGATACCGAATTTTAATAATAGTCCAGGCAATGAATGCTCAAAAAAGGGTACAGAGAGAAATGTTTGGAAGACAATTTTTGACCCCGGAGTTATGTTTAGGGTAGTAAGGAGGTAAACATTTCAAAATTCCCCACCCCTACCCCCTGTGCTAAGGGGGTGGGGGTGGTTCAAAGGTACCATTTTTTTGGTTTCTCGCATATAACTCCAAAAATATGTATCTTAAAGACATAACATTTTTATACAAAATTGAAGCTTACATAATTTTCTATACTATTCACCCCACAACTTTTTCTATATCTTATCTAGTTTTCGAGATATCCGCTCTTGAAGGTGTGACATTTTTGAAAAAACACATTTGCCTCCTATTTTTTTCAATTTTTGCTCTTATAACTTTTTGAAACTCGATGGGAAAAATCCATGCTGATTATTTATTTATTTAATCATTCAGAATTATACAACTTACAGAATAGTACGACAGGCTTACGCCCAAAACGGTCCCAATTCTAATTTATACAACAGTCCAAATAATGTAGATAGGTTATGTATCACTTAACATTATTCAATTACACACTCGATTCATATTCAAAACACACAAAAATCATTTTTAAATTAAAAAATCACTTCTAAATTGAATTAAATCAATCACATTTAATTAGAAAATTCCAATCTTTGAAAAACCTATAAAATTTTGAGACCGAAAAGACAAACACACTATTTAGAACTTATTATGAGCTTATAGAGCATTGAATTCTATTCAATTTGATGTATAATTTCACACTTTTACGAATTTCCCTACACCTTTTGCTGCAGCTTTAGTCTTGAGTGTGAAATCTCCATTTTTGCAACAATAGACCAATTGACAAAGGTATTTGGAGGGAATGTTTTAAACACAATTTTTTACTTTGCAGCTTTGTTTAGACTAGTCAGGAGAAGATCGTATCAAAAGTCACCATTCCTAACTCATGTTCTAAGGGGATGAGGGTGGTTTAAAATTTGCATTTTTCAGCGTTCTGCTCCCACTCTAATATATTGAGAACAATGCGTTCAACCGACATAACTAACCATTCAAAAATGAAGCTTGATAAATTCTCTACACTTCTCGTTCATTGGGATTTTGTGATATTCCAAACAGTTACCGAGAAATTCGCTCTTGAAGGTGTGTAATTGTTTAAATAACAGTTTTTTATCCAATGTTTTGCTCTTTCAGGGCTTATAATTCTCCAACAATGCGACGTAAAAACTGATGCTCATTGTAGGTTTGTAGAGCATTGAATTCTCTTTGAAATGATGTAATATTTTACTATTCCATGGTTTCCTTTCATTGTTTTAGCAGCTACAATCTAGGGGGTGAAATTTTCATTGCTGCAACAATTGATCGTTTGACAATGACATTTGAAGAGGGTGTACGTGACACAATTTTTGACTCTGCAGCTTAATTTGAACTAGTTAGCAGGTGAACATAGCAAAAGTGCGCATCTTCATCCCCTCTATTGAAGGTGTGGAACCGTTGAGTTGACACTTGTTGCAGCAATGAAAATTTCACCCCCTACATTGAAGATGCTATAACAATGAAAGGAAAACTTGAAATAGTAAAATAATAAATCATTTCAAACAGAATTCAATGCCCTACAAACCTACGATAAGCTTCAGTTTCTACGTCGCATTGTTGGAGAGTTATAAGCCCTGAAAGAGCAAAACATTGGATAAAAAACTGTTATTTAAACAATTACACACCTTCAAGAGCGAATTTCTCGGTAACTGTTTGGAATATCACAAAATCCCAATGAACGAGAAGTGTAGAGAATTTATCAAGCTTCATTTTTGAATGGTTAGTTATGTCGGTTGAACGCATTGTTCTCAATATATTAGAGTGGGAGCAGAACGCTGAAAAATGCAAATTTTAAACCACCCTCATCCCCTTAGAGCATGAGTTAGGAATGGTGACTTTTGATACGATCTTCTCCTGACTAGTCTAAACAAAGCTGCAAAGTAAAAAATTGTGTTTAAAACATTTCCCTCTATAACCTTTCTTTGACTGGACTATAAGTAAGTAACTGTTATTCTGATCGAATATCGTGTCCAGATTAATTTTTATAAAATAATGTATTTTCTAAATATAATTTTTGCATTAATAATATTAATATTTTATTTTCCGCAATATTTCATTTCAACATATGACAAACACAGTAATACACAGAATGAAATTTATATAAGAAAAATAATACATAACTAATTTTCAGTACATTACGAAAAATAATTAGGTTGCATTAGAGATTTCTTTTGAATGTGAAAATATGAATTATTCATAAATTATAGAGAAGTGGTTGACCTAGCAGCCGGAAATGTATAACTAATCGCTGAGATGGGATAGGTATCGTTCCTATAGTGAGGTCCACGTTATAATGGCAGAGTACGATTGACAATAGTGTTACTATCCTTGTCTAACATGCAACAAAGCAGATAGCACAATCTCTCTAGCTTTGCAATGTTGACAGTTTGCCAGAAATATTTCATTTTTACTTTTGACAGTGACTGTACAGATGTAAACATACAATTCTCAGCCGCCATTTTTTCTTCACTCTACCAAAATACTTCAGTACACAAGACGTCCAATAATTGATTGAAAATTATTTTTTGAATGAATCAAATAATTTTTAGATATTACCGTATGAGAACACACATTATATATGAAATGACAATTTAAAAGATGATAATTTTGACCATCCTAGACTTCATCCATGCTTCAGTTGACCCACCCTATAGGTTATGGTACTGGTATCGGTATAAATGATATTGAAAGGATATATCGGAATTTTATTAATCATTTAAATTATTTTATTAAAAATAGGATTTCTATTTTGCTATTATTTAAAAAAAAATTGTTATAGAATACCCACCAAGCAACTTTATTTCTGTTGTTTTGAAGTTCAAATTGGTGTATCACAGCTTTTTAAATTAGCCGCAATTTCAGGCTTGTATGAAAATAAAAATCTGATCTCAAAGTAAAGTTTCGAATCAAATTATGGAAAAATATATTTTATTGAAGAATTCAATTAATTTGACATTAAATTGATTATTTTATCAAGGAAATGGAAATTAATATTAGATCAAATTTAATAAGATGAATTGAGTAACATCTGTGTACACTCAGTGGCAAAATGGAGTTAATCAAAAACCTTAAAGAGATATAGACCCACAATGCCTATGCCTTCCCAATGATAGCTCTTATTTAAAAATGAAGGCCGCCATTGGGGTATTTTAGCACGAGATATTATATACATATATTTGATATACTATAGATTAAAACGGCATTGGTATGTAAAAATCTTATGGGTTGCCTCCTCAATGGCCGATTTCAATTCCAAGTACGACACTAGCGCTGCATGTGAGTATATGCATCTTTAAGGTCTTTGGAGTTAATTCAAGAGACTCGGCCACGTTTTTCTCCTATCTTTTTTCATTGTCATTATAACGTGGACCTCACTATAGGTAGATTGGTTGGATTGGATTAGATTAGATTAAGTAGGTAGGTTGGTAGGTAGGATGTATTCTCTTGTTGGTTGCTATTCAATTGACAGTTATGAGCTTTAACATGACTGACGTGCTGAACGCGGAGAGGTGACTGGCCTTGTGGCCGGTTGTGATGACTGGTCGGACCTCTGCACCAGCTGCTGAATCATGTGGTCTATGTGCGAGCGAGGCTCCTCCCCATCAACGCCCTCTATCACCTCTTGCAGTCCTGTAACAATCATTGCAATGTTAGCATTCTCAAACATTATGATGATTATCATGATACTATCATTATGATCATGATTTTATTCGAAATAAATGTGTGTGCAAGAAAGTCTGTAAAACATTGTAATGTCAAATTTTGCTTTCTATGGTCTAGTGTCATCATTTTATCTAGTTATACTTGCACTATTATCTCATTTATTAAAATAAGACATAAATTTATATTCTAATATTTTGGGATAAAATATTCGACAATTAATATATTAAGACTGTATAATACAAGATCATTGTTAAAAGATTTAGATATTCAACATTCATGAAAGACATGAGATGAATATTTGAGATGAATAGGTCATTAGAGATGAATATTTGTTCATGATTTTGTACTCCTACAGAGAAATACTGGGAAAATAGAATAACAGGAGAAAGTGATACTAGCGACAGAAGTATGCAAAGAGAAGGTAGAATATGGGAAAAAAGATGAGAATACTGGAAAAGATAATATTCCTTGAACATTGAAAAATTGTAGATTGTTGCATGAAATATTATTATTATCATAGAATTCAAGGGAAATTCAAATATTTTCAGAAATTGATAAATTTGTTTTGCGCTGATCGTATATTACAAATCTGAGGAGTTCAAAATATTGTAGTTTCTAGTTATTTATCCAGGCGGATGGACATCAATTTCAAAGGAGTGTGGAGGAGAAGGTCAAAGTCGCAGAGAATGCGCTGGGTTGGTCATGCCAGGATGGAGGGTAAATAGATAAAAAAATAAATATCTTTATTTGCAATCGAGGCCGAGCCCCATACAAAGTCACAATCATCATAATACAAACAGACAAAATACACAAACAATATGAAAACAAACAATTGATTATAATTACAAACAGGATGACACCATTCATTCAATTGAGAGAAACGTCATGATTAAATTACTGCGATTATTAAAAACTGCCGGCTCAACCTGTTACGCTTAGTATATCTGATCTTATTTTGAGCGCCTCTGCTGTAAAACTGTACACGGAATTTATTTTTTCTACACTCAAGTTGAATAGTAGTACCATTACTTTATCTGCGTCATTTACAATATTCTGAGTGAATTTGACATTGAATTGCCTCCTGATGTGGCAATACATTGGACCTACTAATGAAAAACGTTCTATCGTATCATCAGTTTTAAATTGCAGATTGGACAGTGCTCATTGCAATTTATCCAAATACCCTTCCCTTCAACATACAGGTAAATACTCAGGTCGCTAGCCAATCGTAGTTGGGATAAACAACTAATCTTCGAAAAGGCCAATCTAAATCTGAACTTACTTGCTTACTCCTCAGCTCTACAGGTCTTTACAACCCTTGGCCTCCCTCACATAGCCTCTCCATCTGTCTCAATCCTTGGCCTGCCTCCACCAGTTACGAACTCCAAGCGTCCTTAGATCGCGTTCCACATCATCCGTCCATCTATTTCTTGGTCGACTTTTTCTTCTTCTGTTATATATTTTCTCCTTCCATATACATTTCACCACTCTTCCATCTCCCATTCTCAACATATGCCCCATCCATCTTATTCTGTCAGCTTTTATCGACCGCACGATGTCTTCATTGTTTAAGAATTCCTCTATTTCAAAATTGTTTCTTCCTCTCCAGAGACCATTCTCAAAAACAGGGCCCAAGATTCTTCTCACCACCTTTCTTTCAAAAATTCTCAGTCTTTGCATATCTCCAGCAGTAAGCACTCATGTTTCCGATCTAAACTAAAGTTTCCTTTTCCAGTAGCTCGAAAAGCTCTACGGAGACTCTTTTTAAATGTGATACATTCATAGTCAAACCATGGTTCATTTTTATTTATTCTGTAATGGGTATTCTTAACAAGAGTCAGTTGTTTAGCAGCTTTTTTATAACGGACAACAGATAAGAATAGCCACAGTCAATTTCGGCTTCATCAATGTTTATTCGGTATCAAAAGACATCAAGCTATGAAAAGCTGACTCCTTGTCTGATGACCAGATTATTTTTTTGAAGCCTACCCTGTCGGTACAGATTAGTTGTTTATTTTCAATAATAAAGCTAGTTTCAATTGTAATTGGCAAGTGCTCAGATGAGAGAATAATCTCTTCAACCTTCATATCAGTTACAGTGATTGTATTTATTTATTTCAGTGAAAATACTGTTGACCCATATCATATCAATCGTAGGTACTTTTTCCTTGCACACTAACGAATGTGAATTCACCACATGAGTCACTTTCCATCATTTTCACTAACAATTTTCATTGTCGATTGTAACTTTATCCTTAGCCTGTCTAGTTGATAAGATATTACGTGTTTCAAATACAGTTGAAGACGCCTCCAATATCAGGTGATGATTGAATAACGTGTATATTACTGGAAAAAGTTTCAAGAGATCCAATGCCTTTTTGAACTTTATTAGGACTGAAATATACTAGTCCAATTATTAAAGTAATTTTATCGAAAGCAGTTAATTTCACAAAAACAAAATAGTCGTTACTCTTGATCACCGTGTACTCAAAGAGATTCCTTACTAACAAAAGATATCCCCCACTAGCTCTACCGGATAAATTGTTTCGTGTTGCTTTTCTCTGTATAATATTAAATTATTCATATCCTGTAATTCAATTCAATTTATTCACAACACACAAAAATACAATGAGAAAATGCAATATACAACAAAACAATAGCAGTAACAATGATATTAACACATTAAAGACAATACTGCTAAAATGATGTGTGCTGGAAGAAAGACGGGGAAGATACCTTGGCAACTATGGTTTCCCATGTAATAGGCAGGTAAGGTAAAACTGAAAGGGAAGGGTAGTTAGATAGGCAGGGCTGAGGGAAGGGAAGATAGGATGTGAAATAATAACAATAAAGATAACGGTTACAATAATTTTAAGATTAAAAAATAATTGCTTTTTATCCAATAAATGATTTCCTGCTTCATTTTCTCTGTAATTTTAGCATTGTTGAGATGATGATCCGGAATTTTATTGATTATTATAGTACTTAGATAAATAAGTTGCCGTCTAATTGTTGTCTCAAGCTGTAATGTCTATTTAATGCGTTATTGATGCATGGGAAATTGGTTCTATTTTTTATTAAATATTTAATTACATTTTTAACATATAACTGTCTAACTGTCAAAACCTTGAACTCATCAAAAATATAAGGTCAGTCGGAAAAAAATATGGGTTTCTTTAAAATAGATTTAATTATTAATTTGTGCATTATGAACAGTTCTTCCTAATGGGAGTTGTAACACCCCCCCCCCATACTGCTACTCCGTATTGCATTATCGACTGTACTATTAATAGCAAAACAAAGCATTTTAAGATGAGTTGGATTCAGAATTTTTCTAGTTGCATAACATTATTTTGTAAGAGGGGTATTTCATCCTTCTGCAAATGAATTTAATATTTTTAACTTTACTAATGATAGGACAAGTGCAGGAGTTGGGGTCAAGGTTGCAATATGAATGGAGTTTCAAGTTTAATTCTCTGTCTGACTGTCCTAATTTATTGAAAGAAAAGGTAATATAGTTGTTTTTTTTTGTATGTTTAAGCTCAAAGTATTTTTAGCTAGCTACTTTTTTATGCTCAAGCAGATTTGCTCTGCAATTTCATGAACCTCAGCCCACGTTCTTCCTGAGACAATAGCTGCTGTATCATCAGCAAAGGATATTATAATTGAGTTTTTAAGTTTTAAATTTAATAGATCATTTACATAAATTATGAAAAGTAATGGCGATATAAAACAGTGCCCTGGGGAGGCCATAAGGGGTGAGTTCGGTGGTATTAGTTTCATTATTTACAGATAGGGATTGGGTTCTATCAGACAAGTAGCTCTTAATAAGGTCAAGGAAGACTCCCCTAAATCCATATATTTGGAGTTTATCAAAAAGGGAATCATGAGGGATGGTATCAAAAGCTTTTTTATATCTAATAGAACAGCAATGGTTTTTAGATTAGAATTAAGGTTCTGGGAGACAGAATTAGTAAATGTAATTAAAGCATATTCGGTATTTTTACATATTTGAAAGCCATATTGATTCTTATTTATAATATTATGTTTTTTTTTTGTTATTTCTATTAAAACTAGTCACTAGGACTAACCATTAATTTTGTTGTTATTTCTTATCCTAAATTAATTTTTATTGCTAAAGTCTTCCAGTGAAGCCTACAGTTCCAATCTATAATTTCACTACTTTAAATTATTTCATCATCATCATCAGTGGCGCTACAACCAGCTACAGGTCTTGGCCTCCTCCAGTGTTCGCCTCCATTCGTCTCTGTCTTCCGCCCTCGCTTTCCAACCTCTGGCTCCAATCACTTGTGCGTCCTTGTCAACACCGTCCTTCCAGCGCAGTCTCGGCCTTCCTGGTCTTCGCCTCCCTTCCATCCTGTACAGCATGAGTCTCCTTGGTGGGTATGTCTCATCTGCCCGAATAAGGTGGCCAGCCCATCGCAGTCTACCAATTTTGATCATTTTGACCACATCAGGTTCACGATATACTTGGTAGAGTTCCTCATTCTTCCTCCTCCGCCAGGTCTCATCCACTTTTATTCCACCACAGATGCTTCGCAGTACCCTCCTCTCAAAAACTTTGAGTTGGCTCTCGTCTTTTTTGGACAGTGTCCATGTTTCACTGCCATACATGAGTACTGGCAGGATTAGCGAGCGATATATTTTAAACTTTGTGGCTCTGCTCAGCACTTTGTTTTTTATATACTTGGAGAGACCATAGAAGCATCTGCTGGACAGGAGAATTTTCCTTTCCACCTCCTTTGTTGTTTCATTACTTTAAATTATTTCACTACACTTTTATTCAATATACTTTATTCACTCCACTAGCACTACACCAACTCGAAGGGCTTTGTTCTCTTCAACCTCCTAGTGAGTTCAGTGTTGTCTAGTAGTTGGATGACTTCGGTGTTGTCGTGTTGATGAAGACGTGACTCATGATGGGCTGCCAATCGTCTTATCTCACAGGTCACATAGGGGATGTGCAGATCTCGGTGCAAATCGCTGTTCCTTATGTACCAGGGCGCATTCACCATGTTCCGCAATACTTTGTTTTGGAATGTTTGAATCTGACTGATGTTAGATGTTCTAGAGCAGCCCCAAAGCTGAATTCCATACGTCCAGACAGGTTTTAGAATTTGTTTGTAAATCAATAACTTGTTGTCCAATGAGAGTTGTGATTGACGGCCCAACAGCCAATAGATTTTACTGTATTTGAGTCCTAGCTCGCTCCTTTTCATCTTGATATGCTCTTTCCATTTCAACTTGGCGTCAAGAGTCATTCCAAGGTATTTTGCTGTGTTGCTGTGTGGTACTACATTCCCGTTCAGATTTATTCGAATCGGGTCATTGATAATTTTGTTTGTGAAGTTGATATGAATAGACTTCATCTCATTTAATCGAATTCTCCATTTTTTTGTCCAGTCACTGAATCTGTTGCTAGCATTCTGTAGTTTTGTGGCTGCTTCTTGTACTGTTTCCCCTTCTGCCAGTATTGCAGTATCATCAGCAAAAGTAGCTATTGTCACTGCATCCAATTCAGGAAGATCGCTTGTGTACAGCACATGAAGAACTGGTCCAAGAACACTACCCTGTGGAACTCCAGCCCTTATTTCCTTCAATTCAGAGACGTCGTCACCTTGTTTTACTCTGAATAATCTGTTGTTGATGTATGATTTTAAAAGTTTTACAAGTTGAGTGGGGAGAATTTTATGAAGTTTAATGATCAGTCCTTCATGCCACACTTTGTCAAATGCCTGTGCCACATCAAGGAAGATTGCTGAACATATCGATTTTTTCTCTAATGACTTCTCTATTACATTGGTGATTCTATGTACTTGGTCCAAGGTTGAGTGCTTCTGCCTGAAACCAAATTGATAGGCTGGTATCAGATTCCTGCTACTTATGATGGGAGTCAATCTCTTCATTAGCAATTTCTCAAAAAGCTTTGAAATTACAGGTAGAAGAGATATTGGGCGATATGATTTTGCTTCTTGAGGACATTTCCCAGGCTTTTGCAACATAATGACTTCTGCCACCTTCCAAATTGTAGGAAAATGCTGTAATCGGAGTGATGCATTGAATAAGTATGTTAGCATGACAATACCTTTCCTTGGAAGTTTCTTCAAGATTTCACCTGAAATCAGATCAAACCCAGGTGCTTTTTTGGTATTCATATTATATTTTATTTCTTCTTGAACCTCATTTATAGAAACTGGATCAATCTCTGTATCTAAATTATCCATTATATCTTCTTCAGGATCAAATTCAGATTGAATGTTGTTTGGCTGGAAGATTTCTTCTAGATGATTAGCAAATAAATCTGCCTTTTCTCTGTTATTTCTTGCCCTAGTACCATCTGGTTTTCTAATTGGAGGGGATTGTAATATTGGCCGCTTAATTCTTTTTGTTGCTTTCCATAATGAATAATCTGTACTGGCATCAGCTGTCAAATTTTGAAGGTAGTTATTAATGGATTCCTCAGTTAGTTTCCTTATCTCTCTTCTCAATTGTTGTGTTTTGTTATTCAAGATATTTTTGTCAGCAGGATCACGAGTTTGTTGCCATCTTCTTCTTGCCCTTCTTTTTTCTAAAACAAGTTGTCGAATCTCCAGAGGGTAATTGCATCCTTTTGTTTTCCTGGTATATTGTCTGGTGTTTTTCCAGGCTGATTTCTGGATTTGCCACATGAAATTTTCTGCGGCTTCATCTAGCTGCTCAGTTGTTCTAAGTGGAATATTCAAGTTGATTTCATTCTCCAAATCCACTTTAAAAGCTTCCCAGTCTGTTGTTCTGTTGACTAACATTGGTCTGTCTTCTTTCTTTATTATTCGTTCACTAAGTGTGAGAATTACAGCTGAATGATCAGAATCCAGGTCAAAGCTCTCTTCAATGTCGATGAAATTACTGGATATTCTCTTTGTTATGAAGAAATCTAGAAGATCTGGAGTTTTATTCAAATCTGTTGGCCAATACGTAGGTGTCCCTGTTGAATGGAATTCGCAGCCCAGCTCCTGGATAGCCTCTCTGAGTTCTTTTCCTTTGGTAGTCGTGAGTCTTGAACCCCAATCCTTATGCTTGGCATTAAAATCTCCACCCACTATGAATCTATCTCCAAGGTGATGAAGAATATTTGTATAATCATTTTTCTTTAAATTGTAACGTGGTGGAAAATATGCAGCTCCAACAAGTATTTTCTGGTTGTTGGACTCTATTCCAACTACAGTTAGCTGTATTTCATTACTTTGAATACTGAAGTCTTCATATTGTTTAATACTCTCCTTCACTATTACAGCACTTCCACCTCTTGCTTGATTTTGAGGATGAATAGTTTCGTAAACATTATATCCATTGATTTTGAAGTGAGTCTGCTCAGTTGAATGGGTTTCAGAGATGAGGCAAACATCTATATTTCGTGTCTTTAGAAATATTTCTATTTCTTGTTTTCTATTATTATTGATATTATTTATTCCATTGACATTCCAGGTAGCAATCCTTATATCTTGTTGGCTCGCAATATTCATTTTCTAGTTTTCTTCTCGATACTCTTACTCTTCCCTTCCAAGCTGTCAAGTCGTCCAGAAAGAATATTTAAACTGTTCAAAATTTCCTGCAAAACCTTATTGACTTCAACTGGTTGTTGTTGTTGTTGTTGCTTTGGTTGGCTCTCCTGTTGTAGGCTTGGAGTGGGTTTCGTTACTTGGGAATAGGATATTTCTCCAGTGTACTTTTTTGAAGTGAAGTTTCTCTGTTTAGTTGAATGTTGTACTTCGCTACTTCTTTTAACTAGGTTTTCTTTTTCAGTTCTTCTTCTCTGAAGTTCTTTAGCGATGAGACAGCTTCTGTAGTTAGCAGGGTGAGCCTCAGCACAATTGAAACATTTGGCTGGGGTTTCTTTAGCCTTAGTACACGAAATGTCCAGTGTTTTCCAGCACACTTCACACACACAGGTTCATGTTGACAGTATGTCTGTGTATGACCAAACCGTTGACAACGCTTACACTGTGGAATCATTTTATTACTTCTAATTGATTCAATTTTCACTTTCATGTAGCAAATATGTTTAATTTCAAATATTCTTTTTGTATCTTCTGTATTCTTGAATGTCTGCTTAGAAGATCGTTCTTTATATCCTCTGGATCGCATGATGGATGAAACTCTTTAGCCATGACACGGATTGGACGAGTTTGTTTATTTTCGTACGTGTGCCATTCATATTTAGCTTCATTCAACATCTTAGTTAAATCTCTGTATTCATGTTCAGTTTCAACATTCAATTTTAGCTGGTTGTTGTTCATCATGTTGGCACTGAAATTGAGATTTTTCGATTTCAATGCCTCTTTAATTTTCGAATACTCTTGTATATTGCTTAATATGACTGGCGGTGGATTGTTTCTCTTTTCTGTCGGTTTCATACTGTCTTGTAGAATCAGTTGCAGGCCTTATTTTTTTCTGGTGAGTCACGGATTTTTCTCCAATATTATGTTTGTTCAAGAACATCACAAGTCTTTTCTTAATGATTTTTTTCAAATTTTTTTTCAAAATTACTGATAAGACTAATTGGTCTATAGTTACTTGGGTCTGAGGGATCACCTTGTTTGAAAAGTTTATTTTAGCTTTTTTGAAATGTTTAGGAAAGTAGCCTTGCTCAAAACATTTATTAAAAGTAATAGTTAGTGGTTTAGAAATTATGTGGGCTATTTTTTTTAAGGATTGAATCACTAATATTATCAAATCCTGGGCTTGAATTAATTTTTAGTTCCTTAATTGTAGATTCAACCTCATTAAAATATGTGGGCTTTATGAAAAAAGAGTTCGAAACAGGTGTGATATCATTGTTCAGTCATCGTTTAGACGTCGTAGCGGTAGCATGTCGAGAGCATTGTAGTGTTAATAGAATAGTGTAGTATAGTGGTAGTTTAAATAGTTATATTTCGATAGTTCCGTATCTGCGCCTTAGTAATTAGGCCTACGCGAAATTGTCGAAAAGTGCGAAATTGCAGTACGCGAGTGCTCGTTCGAGCGTCCCGGTTAGGCAGGCCGGTCAATGTTCGCGACAATCGTTTTGCTGAATAATGAATAAACATTTTAAATTCAACATAAATGTCGTTCGTCAGACCGTCGAAATTTTTGATTCCCGAGTTTGAAGAAGAGGCAACAGAAGAAGAAGAAGTCAAAGCGAATGGAGAAAAAATGGAAACCGGTAGTGTAGACGAAGGTATCCCTACAAAGGAGTCAACGCCGGAAAAGGTCATCGACCCAAATAATTTAAGAACAGCGACCGAACAAATATTGTATAATAGTTGGAAGGAAGCTGAAAATAAATGCGTATTGATGCAAATCAATAATGAAGAGCTTGATACGAAGATAGAGCAACTGATTAAAAGAATCTCTCTTCTTGAGAAAAATATAGAGAGTAAGAACCAGCCTCAGTCATTTACTGTAGGAGGAAATTTGAAAACAGATAAACTAACTGCCGAAAAGGAAGAAAACAAGAAGCTACAATTATTTTCTCTACGGATGAAGAAGAGTTAGCAAAGGAGACTGAATGGATTCGAGTGAAATCAAGAAATTCAAAAAAAAGGAAGATGGATACCTCGCTTTCGCCCCCCCCCCCCAGCCATCAACAAGCAGTGCATCAACTGACAGCCAGCACACCAAGGAAAAGAAGAATAAAGTAATGCCCCCGCCTCCTATCATTGTGAACGATATAAAAAAATTCAATACGTTTTTGAAAACTTTGAACAGTGTCTCTCCAGATGACAAGTTCAGAATAAAGCTAGTCAGTGATGAAACATTCAAAATCAACGTTCTAGATGTAGATACTTATAGAAACGTGACGAAAAAATTGGTCTATAATGGCTATAAGTGGCATTCGTACGAAAATAAACAGTCTCGACCCATCAGAGTGATGGTAAAGAAACTACATCATTCATGTAGTCCAGATACCATACTTGATGATTTGAAGAATCAAGGCTATAAAGTCCTGGAAGTGGTGAATAAACTCAAATGGAAGACTAAGGAACCATTGGACATGTCCCTGGTACCCTTTAGCTGCGAGGAAGATATCAAAAAAAAAAATTGAATTGAAAACGGTTCTTGGATGTAAGGTGGAAATTGAAAATATAAGGAAGACAAAGATGATAGCCTAATGCAAGCGTTGCCAGGCTTACGGTCACACCCAACGTCACTGTAACATGGAACCAAGATGCGTGAAATGTGGTTCAAAGCATCTAAGTAGGGACTGCCAAAAATCCAATGATGTCCTACCAAAATGTGTCCATTGCGGAGAAGCTCACCCTGCAAGTTACAGAGGGTGTACTGTAGCTATTGAACTGCAGAAAATCAGAAATGCGGCTCAAAAAAGGAAGACAAACACTCCCAAGAGCTCAACCAGTCAGACAAACACTCCCAAGAGCTCAATCAGTCAAAATCAAACTACAAAGCTTGGAGATAAAAATACTAAGCAGGTAGAAATTCGTGTGCCTACTCTGTGAGTAGAAGAAAATTTGCAGAGACTGTTGTAGGAAACAAAGGCTCTAATTCGAATAGCAGTCAGTTCGATAATATGGAGGGAGATATTAATCAGGTGCTGAAGCTCATTTTACATAAGTTAAACAAGCAAGAAAAAAGTATCTTCTATCTTCAAAGCCGTTTTGAGAAGTTGGATAAAAATTGTTCTTCTGAATTGTAATGCTGAATACACTTAGAATAGTTGAATGGAATGCTAATGGACTAAAATGCTAATCGGCAACAAGAATTAGAAGCAGTTTTAAATTTAGATAAGATAGATATTTGTTTAGTTTCAGAAACTCATTTCACTAAACAATCTTACATTAGAATCAGAGGATATAAGACTTATCATGCTATACATCCCAGTAATTCGGCGCGAGGTGGAAGTGCTGTTATCACCAAGGATAGTATTCAACATCATGAAGAAATTAAATATGAGTCAGAAAGAGTGCAATTAAGTAGTGTGGCTGTTCAAACAAGAACTTATAAGTTAGTTGTGGCTGCTATCTACTGCCCACCCAGACATTCCATACGAAAAGGAGAATACATAGCTTTATTTGAGATGTTGGGTACAAAATTTATTCTTGGAGGTGATTTTAATGCAAAACACGTTTTTTGGGGGTCACGTTTAACAACCACGAAAGGCAGAGAGCTCTATAAGGCTATTATGGTGTACAGTTGTGAGGCCATTTCTACCGGAAAACCAACCTACCTCAGATATGCAAAAATTCGAGACCTAATAGATTTCTTCTTAATTAAAAATGTGAGTTTCAACTACTTGAGTATTGAGGAAAGTTTCGACCTTGATTCTGACCATTCTCCAATTCTTCTACAGCTGAGTGAAACTATAATACAAAAACAAAATGAACGGCCAGGGCTTGTTAATACCCGTACAGACTGGGAAGGATTTCAACAGATGCTGGAAGAAAAAATAATCCTTGATGTACCATTGAGAAGCATGGAACAGCTTGATGGAGAACTGGAAAAATTTGTCATTGACGTGCAACAGGCAGCCTGGTGGAACACCCCACAACTAAGAAGAAGAACTGTAGGAAATAGCTACCCAACAGATGTGAGGGAAATGATAGCTGAAAAAAGGAGAGCTAGGAAAAAATGGCAACAAACAAGAACTTCACAAGATAAAAGGCAACTTAATCATTTAACTCAACAGCTCAGAAGAGAAATCCAACAAATTAAGAATGAATCAATGAATCATTATCTGAGAAATCCAACAGGAGATGAAAGCACCGACTACTCTCTCTGAAAGGCAGCCAGGAAATTGAAAAGACCCATTCAGCATGCACCACCAATTAGGAAACAGGATGGCTCATGGGCTAGAAGCAATACAGAAAAAGTTCAAGCATTTGCTGATCATCTGGTAAACACATTTCAACCACACAATCATGATGAGCTAGAAATTGAAGAGGATTTTATTCAGGAGAGCGAAGAGTTTAGACATGTTACACTGGATGAAGTAGAGAAAGAAATAAAAAAATCAAATACAAAAAAGCACCAGGATTTGATTTAATAACAGGAGTAGTATTGAAGAATTTACCAAGGAAAGCTTTAGTGAAATTAACTAATATTATAAATGCCGTTTTTAGACTAAAATAATATGTTCCTTGCATGTAGAAGGTAGCTGAGGTGGTAATGATCCCAAAACCTGGAAAAGAGCCTCACATCTCATCATACTTTGCTTTGCTTCCAGTAATGTCAAAACTTTTTGAAAGAATATTGTTGAAAAGGCTGACTCTGATTATTGAAAGGAAAAAATTGATACCAGATCATCAATTTGGCTTCAGGAAAAAACATTCAACAATTGATTAGGTACACAGGATTGTAAATATAATAGAAAGGTCGTTGGAAGAGAAAAAAGTTTGTTCTGCAGCATTTCTGGATGTGAGTCAAGCTTTTGATAGAGTCTGGCATGAAGGACTAATCAATAAGTTGAACAAGTTACTTCCAAATCAATTCACAGACATCTTACATTCATATTTAACTCATATTTGATACTTCAGAGTGAACCATGAAGATGCTTATTCTTGACTAGGAGAAATAAAAGCAGGAGTACCACAAGGTAGTGTTTTGGGGCCGATTCTCTATCTTCTGTTTACAAGTGATCTACCATGTCTCGAGAATAATACAATAGCAACATTTGCCGACGACACAGCAATATTAGCTATAGATGACAAGATTGAAAGTGTCACAGCAAAACTTCAAAGATCTCTCGGAAAAATTGAAGACTGGACAACAAAATGGAAGATTAAACTCAATGAAGCAAAATCAGTTCATATCAATTTCACCAACAAGAGGGCTCAACCCATACCAATAATCATTAACAATCAAATAGTACCATTTACCAATGATGCCAGGTACCTAGGTATGACTTTGGATGCAAAGCTTCGCTGGAAGGTCCATGTTAAGAAGAAGAGAGAAGAGCTGGGAATAAAATACAAGAGACTCTGGTGGCTGATTGGAAGGAGCTCCATCCTGTCAATTCCAAACAAAGTAGTCCTGTATAAGCAGATTCTAAAGCCAGTATGGACGTATGGTATACAACTTTGGGGGTGTACCAAAGACAGTAATATCAAAGTCATACAATGCTTCCAAAACAAGGTGCTGAGAAACATTGCTGATGCTCCTTGGTACGTCAGAAACAGCAACCTTCACAGAGACCTGCAAGTCGACCTGGTATGCATCGAAATCCAGAGGCATGCAGAGAAACACGAGGCTCGACTCCACCAACACGACAACATCGAAGCAATCCAGCTGCTGGAAAATGAAGGATTGGTGAGGAGGCTGAAAAGAAAGAAGCCATTTGAACTGGTCTAGTGCTGATTCAAGTGTCTTGTGTCCAGTGAAAAGCAGAGCAGTGGGAATGAGTGAAACCCATTTGTGTAGTACAGTCATAAGCAGTGTACTAATAATATTAGAGTTTGAATTGGAGACCCTATGGAGGATTCTCTTGTATGAAGTATTCATTAGTATTATAGGACAGAAAAAATTTGCTCATTAGTCCATAGACTAGATAGCAATGTATCGTTGAATAAAAAAAATTATTATTGAAGCTTGTGAGATTATTCCTAACCTTTTGGGCTTGCCTTGATCCCACATTTGTGAATAAATCATTTAAAGTAGCGGCGTCAACTCCAATTTTGCAACTATCCTTTTTATCTTCACCGATGGCTTCATTTATATATCTCCAAATTTTTGAACTATTATTATTTATCACAAAACCAAAATTGAAGCGTGAAATAATCATAATTATTATTATTAGTTTGATTAAGCAAACTAATTAGTACTATGTACATAAGTACATACCTTGAAGCCTCTTTCTTTCATTTTCAACAGATCAATGCAATGCAATGGTTACGTTCCATCAAAGTTGAAATTGTCAAAAGTAGTTCCTATCTATAAGAAAGGACGACATGAACTTCAGAGAATCATCGACCAATAGCTAATCCACCAATATTTCTTAAAATTGTTGAATATGTCATTCTTCAAAGGTTGAGAAAGTATTTGAGCCAGTTGCGTTTATTGTCTTCTAGACAGTTTGGATTTAGGCCAAGTATTTCAACAGGAGACGCTCTCTTCTCATTCATGGATGAAGTTCTCAAATCAGTGGATGGTGGAGCTAAGGCATGTGGGTTGGTGGCAGACCTCTCAGAGGCGTTTGATCTTGTCAACGGGGAAATCTTGTCTCGTAAGCTGCAGCTGTATGGATTCAGGGGAGCGGTTCTCAGATGGTTTGACTCATACCTAACTGACAGATATCAGCGGGTGGAGATTCAGTCATCTCCATTCGTTTATAATTCTGAATGGATGAGGACAAGGAGTGGGGTACCTCAAGGCTCGGTTCTTGGGCCATTGCTGTTTCTCTTGTACATCAATGATTTACCTCCATACCTGGAACCAGCGCATTCTGTATTGTATGCTGATGATGTGAACATCAAGTGTAACAGTCAACAAAAATTGGAGTCTGAGTTCGAAAACGTTTTTGTTAAACTGGATAAATGGTTAACCGCTAATATGCTCAAACTGAATCGCGAAAAAACAAAGCAAATACCTTTCAGAACAGCTAGAGGAACAACTTTGGAAGTAGAAGACGACAGAAATGTAGACTCTTTAGTCAATATAAAAGTTCTAGGAGTGATATTGGATTCAGAAATTTCTTGGAGACCTCATTTGGAATATTTAAAGAGTAAGTTGAGCTCTGTAATATTCATACTTAGAAACTTGAAAGAATTGTTGGACACAAAAACTTTGAAAGACGAGTATTTCGCAATTTTTCATTCTCTTCTGCCCTACGGTATCATATTTTGGGGGAACTCGAGTCAAGTGATAGACATATTTCGTATGCAGAAGTGGGCGATACGAGTGATTGTTGGAGAATCCATACGTTCAAGCTGCAGACCATACTTTAAAGAGATGAACATTCTCCCTCTTCCGAGCTTGTACATCCTAGAGACCGTATGTTTCATAGATAGGAACAAGAATAAATTCAGAACTGGCGCACATTTCCACAATAATTATAGAACAAGACGTAGGGAAGAGTTGCGAGATGATGCACACAGGACCACCATGTATGAGAGAGGAGTAAATAGTGCTGGGATTCGACTGTACAATAGATTACCAGCTAACATAAGAGAAAATACAGGACGTAAATTCAGAGTATCAATACTCTGAAGGAGCAGCTTTTGAGCATTTGTGCATACTCAATTGATGAATTTGAAGCACATTACAAGATGAGTTAGGCTGCCCAGTATTTTGCCCAGTATTAGTGTACGTATTTTTTATGTAATTTTGCTATCTAAAATCATTGAAATATGACTTGATTTGAATACTTATTATCGACATATCCAAATAACCCTTCTGTGGGTGGTAAATTGGACGAATAATAATAATTATTATTACACGCTTTAATTTTGGTTTTGTGATATATTTCTTTTGTTCTATTTCTTAAACTATTTAATGTGTTTCTATAAGTTTTGTATTTGTTTATCAAATTTACATTATAAGGGTCTTTTTTAACTTTATCATGCATTTTATCACGAACGATTATTGATTTAACTATACCTTTAGTTATCCAAGGTTTAAGGAGATGATTTTTACGAGGAATTTTTACAGTTTTACTATGATTTATAGCATTTACCAAACTGTTTACCAATTTCTCAACAAGTGTGTCAATGCTCTCATGATTTCCAAAAACAGCATTCCAATTTTCGTTTTTTTGTCCATATTCGGTTTTATCAGTTAACGTTTGAATTGCTCTATCAGGGCAGGTTGGGCAGGTTGTATCATTGACTCTATGATTATATTCTTTTTTTCAAATTTTTGCAATTTGCACAGGTAGGGAGCTTGTGCTTTGTTGGGACAGGACTTAAATTCATGTCCTTCCAAAGCTCGGTGACCACTAATTGTGGATTTAGCCCTGCAAAACTTAGAAACATGCCCTACAGCCATACATTTGAAACAACGTTATACTAATACATAATCTTTTACTCTACAAGAGGTCCAATCTACATAGATTCGCTCTTTATTTATTATTTCTCTCCGGATATCGGGAGAACATTCAATTACCCAATGGGTGTGCTCTTTCCCCTTTTGTCCTACTTTGAACAATGGAATAAAGTCCTTTTCAAATTTATCTTTTTCAAGTGTGTTGCAAAAATTCCTATTATAAATATCCAAAAACAAATCACTCTGAGTTAATTCACTAGGAATGTTATATACTATTACTCTAGGCTTTTTCATTTGTGGAGTGCTGATTTTGAAGTCCTTACTGTTCACTATTTTATTTCCTAAAACTCTTTCCTTATCTTTTGTTGGGTCCATAACAAGTAAAACTCCGCCACCACGTACTTTCACGGCTTTTTTAATTTTCAACTATTTTTCTTTTGGTATGCATTTTTTTTAGTTTTTCGCACTGCTCTCTTGATCACTTCCAGTTACTGTTACTACACTCGGCTTCACTATAACAATGTTTTTCTCCTCCGCAATATTGCGCACTAATTTCAGTCCCGCCACTTGATTATGCTGCTGCTGTTGCGGTTTCTGTTGCTGCTGCTGCTGCTGCTGCTGCTGATGTTGTTGCTTCTTCTTCAGTATCCCTGGTGGCAACTGAACTACCTCGGCAAACTATCTGGCAGGCTTAGATTGACCCCTGATTATTTTTGATTTTAGTTCAATTAGGTTTTTCTCCAATCTGTCCAGTTAATCATTCACTCTTATTTGGGTATTTCACCTAGTTTCTACTCTGCTTATGATTATAGCAAGCTTGTTGCAGAGCGAGTTGTAGGAGTCGAAGTCCACTCTCAAAAGTTTTTCTTCTCGAAAGTCTCACTACCCCACTTTATGAAGTCGCTGTAAAGGTCAGTAAGACTTCCGACGTCCTCCAAAAGGCTTTCATCGTGTATGCTGGTCGCTTGATTCAAGCTTATTTGGCTGAAATTTGGCAAATTTATTGATGTATTCCCAGCTTCATCGTCCTCTTCAAACTCTAAGGCCAGAAGTGATGGAAGTTTCGCCGGATTCATTATCACGAAACACACAAAACTTGAGCCTCAATAGTTTTCATAATATAAACTAATATTCACTCGGAAACACGAAAAAAATACACAACGATATTACATGCACAGATTGCTGATTCCTCAATACTGTAACTAATACTAAGAAAACTACAGAGGCTAGCACTACGGTGTTTACTCTAACGCTGTCGAATCAACACTGGGTTTTTTACTAACATCATTTTATATATTAATATGTAATTTTACTAACATCATTGCTTGACCAAGTTTCGCTAAATCCTAGTACACTAAACTTATTGAAAAAGTTCAATTATTGTGCTTCATCAATGCTATATATATTAGAAATTCCATGACAGTTCCAAAAACTTATACAAATATTACTATTACCTTCTGTGGTAGAAGGTAATACTCCACTACTCTCGGCCCCTGCACAGTCCCTGCACAGTTATGCTACGCTATATCACTCAGTGCTCGTTTTTCGTTCGCCTTGATTCCGCTCGCTATCCAATAGCGTTGTCGCCACTCTTCGTTGGGTGCTTCCCTCTTGCTCTTCTGCTTGGTGTTGCTAGCGTCTTCTGAGAGGTGTTATCGTCGACGTTGCCATCGCTCGTCCTCTCTCGGAGCCGCCACATGTTTACCAACCGTTCGATGCTCTGCTGTCGCTTGGATTGCTGCTGCTGTTGTGGCTGCGCAGCTGGACTCTCCAATTGTTGAACAGGGCTCTCAAGTTGCGGCTCTATATTGTCCAGTTGTTGTTTTGGACTCTCCAATTGCACCACAGCTCTCTCATCTCTGATAAATGAGGGGTATCCACAATTCAGTGTCTGAATATAAGAGACACCATGCTGTTCAGCTTGCATGCCAGAATATCCAGTTTTATTGTGAGCAGTTTTATGATTTTCTAGAATGTGATTTTTTATACTTTTATTAGTTTTGGTTTACCTTGATGTCTATTAAAATGTAAGTCGTGTCGAGTATAGTCTGTAATATCAAGGTGAATCAAATCAAGAAGTTGTGTGTTGGGCATTTTTCTAATTTCTTCATGCATCCATGAGTTGAGCTTATCCACATTCACATTCATTAACGGTATCTGTATGGGATTGATGACATGACTACTTTGGTGCGTCTAGCAGTTTCACTTATTTTGCTCAAATCAAGCTCGTAGGCTGAACTGTTCTATTAACCACTTCATTTGTACCAGCTAAAATTACCACCATGTCATTCAGGTTGAAGTCCTTTGCGTGAACGTCAATGTCACGTGTCATTTCGTTGAAAATGAATCCTGGCTTGGAGATTGCGGTTGCTTCAAACCCACTTCCCTTCACCTGCTCGTTCAAGTCCCATCCAATGTCTCTCCCATGACTATCAGACTCAATCAGTACTCTTTTTACATTCTTTTCCCAAATTTCTACCGTTGATTTCTTCTTATATTCGTTTATTAAATTTTTGTATCGTTTTTCTTCAACTTTATTTGCTGAGTGTTGTGATTTACTTTCAAGGTCCCAAAAATATCGAAATAGTTATTAATTGAAACGGTATTACTATTTAATGGTGCCCTACTGTGTTGAATGTCGCCTGGAGAGTAAAAGTTCCTAAAATCGGCAATGTCAGCCTCTAACGTGTCATTTTTACACCTTAAAAAACTATTGTCTGTGCCAACAACCTCTATTGATGTTTTCAAGTTGTCAATAGTGAAAATCAGCTCTAATCTTTCATGCTCCCAGTGCTCTCGTCCCTCCTGTAGTTTCCTCCCAAGTTCATCAATTCTAGATTAAAGCACAATTATCTCTGATATTGGATCATAAGCAATTCACTCATGCAACCAGCAGGGCAGCTCAGTGGGGTGGGTAGAAAACATCAGGGGAGGGCAAGTGGAGGATGGCAATTATGACATGAAAGGCATGTAAATGTAACTGTGTTGTGCGGAGAAGCTAAAGCTCACATCATAGAGCTGTAATACCACAAGATGAAATTATTTTCTGTGAATCGGAATATGAATATATATATATATATATATATATATATATATATATATATATATATATATATATATATATATAATACACGTGGTAGGTCCAGAAAGTAAGTTCCGTTTGGTAATAAAATTAAATTGTGTACAGATACAGAAAAGTTATTTATTGCACAAAATTCTACAATTCTCAAACTACTTTTCCACATAACTACCGAAATTTTGCAGACATTTGTCATAGCGTGGCACAAGTTTTTGTATGCCTTCTTCATAGAAATTTGCCGCCTGTGTCTTCAACCAGTTGGGAACAGTTTCTTCCAGCTTGTCGAAATTTCAGTTTTCCGGTAACAATTTCATGCATTTGTGATCGCGAAATTTGGGGAAATTCCATAGCGAGAGCACTAATTGTAAACCTTCGGTTTTCATGGATCTTGTCATCAATCGCGTGATCCAGTTCTTCTGTAACCAAAGATGGACGCCCACTTCGTTCTTCATCAAGCACATCACTACGTCCGTCATTGAACTGACGGACCCATCTTCTCACCATTAAATCACTCATCGCACTTTGTCCATAAACATCGCAAATTTGCCGATAAATTTCACTGGGGTTCACTTTCCTTGCATTCGGAAAACGAATCACAGACCTGATTTCACAAGCGGCGGGATTTTCAATCAACACTGACATTGTAAACAAGCACAACTAAACGTATGTGGCTGACAGCGATCTCCAAATGGCGCACGTTTCTTCTCCTTGATAAAGAGCGTCTACCACACATGTGCGGAACTGCGATCGCAGCGCCGTAGCGGATATAAATTGAAACGGAACTTACTTTCTGGACATGCTATCGTATATATATATATATATATATATATATATATATATATATATATATATATATATAAGCAGTTTTGGCCAACGCCGGTTGATTTATCAGGTATTTATTTACTGTTGACAAATTGATTACTTTTTTTAATAAATGACTAGATATTTGCTAGTTTGCTAACTGACCGTCGCTGCTCATGATGATGTTAGGCACGAGCTGTTCGGTGTGGCAGTTCTCTCGACCGGGTACGAGGCGCTGCAGGTAGGGGGGGTAGGGGTTGCCGTCAACGTCCACCAGGAAGGGAGGAGGCATGAGGTGGGGCGCCACCTGCGTCTGCTCGTCCACCACACTGTGGCTCGCCTCGTCCCGCGACAGCGGCCGGTAGTCCGTGTGGAAGAACAACTCTTTCGGCAGCTGCCAACCACACAAATCATCTATGATATTATAAATGAACGAATTGGCTTATACATGTATGGGCTACGAAATACATGTTTGAGACATCATCGCAACTGAACTACTGAAATGATTAACTTTACTGTATTACTGTATTACTGAATTACTGAATATCAGCATGGAACCATAAAAATACATTTAATCGATTTGTGCATTAAACACACCCTTGCGAAGCACGGATCACCTGCTAGTACTCAATAGATTGGATGGAGAGTTAGAAGTTGCACGAAATACTTGAAAAATGTAAAGATGACCTGTGCGTTGCAGAGAGCGATCGAATAATTCTCCTATACAGTAGTGAGATTCACGTTTTTAAGGCAGTGGAAATGATAGGTTGCAGTTGGTGACACGTTTACCAACGCCTTGTATTATAGTTATTAATTATTCAATCATAGGATAGCTGTGATTTAAATTATCCAGATTTATCTGATCTGATATTAATTGTTGAGTTCTACCGATAGTGGCCAGAATTTTAGAATGAAGAAAATATAAGTTTACTGAGATCAACTTCCACTTGTAAAATGTTATCTAACTGGAAATTTTTGTTGAAACAATTGAAAAATGGCATGTGAGTGGTGCAATTGAATACCTTTTTGATGCGATCGCTGACGAATCCAAGACCGAAGAGCAGTATGTGCCCGTGGGAGTCGGTGGCGGCGACCATGGTGCCATCGGGCGACCACTTGGCATCGAACACAGCGCCGGTGTTCTGCGTGTCGACCGAGTTCAGGAACGACGCCAGCTGAGCGCCGCTGTGCAAGTCCCACACTAGAATCAGGCCGTCGTGTCCGGCACTCAGCAACACCTGCCAACAATCATAAAATCACTCTAGTGTACATTAACTAGTGTACTCAACAGTTTAGTTGTAATAACCTAATTAACCCAACCTAACCACCTAACCTAAAACTCAAAAGACGAACCATTCCTCGACGCAGGCCTAGCCTAATGAGGAGAGCACTTAACTATTTTATTTTGTTGTTTGCGAAAATGAACAATTAAGTGAATAAAGTGATTTGATTTTGAATTTAATGAATTAAATTATATCCCTCAGTTGACACCAATTAGTAACTTAGCATCTTCTAGTACAATGGCCAAATTCAACACTGCTCTATTTTTCAATCGATTCATCTCTAATCAAGTATTCCAAAAACTGAGTATTCGATTTCTCAATCGATTCATCTTTAATCAAGTATTCCAATAACTGAGTATTCGATTTCTCAATCGATTCATTTTAAATCTTGCAGCTGAGTATTCCATTAAGTACGGTACAGAAGTTATTCTAAAGGTGCGTACAGATATACGCGCCGCGAACATGAGCAATTCACTTTTAATCAGCTGACTATATCTGTATTTTTACAGAAACGGTAAGATACAGATATAAAAAGCTTGGCATCAGCTGATTGAAAGTGAATTGCTCATGATCGCGGCGCGTAAATCTGTACGCACCTTTATACAAAATATTTTTTCTATTGATTGACAATAAGTATTACAATAGAAGAGGAAAGTCTCTTTAAAGGGGAATAAGAAATTGTCAAAACCCAAATTTACACAGAAGTATAAGACCAGTGAATAAAACAAATTGTTGGACTGGGGATCTCTAAGACTGGCTACTGACTACAGAACAAGCATGATAAACATAGACAATCAGCTGCCACCAAAGTTCTCGTTTGAGTTTTGTGTGATGAGTCGTATATTTAGTGAGTCGTTTCTAGAGTGAATGAGACCAATGAAACAATTTATAATACAACCTCTGTCGTAAGTTACATTGTTGAAACAGTTTGGATATCATAAAATTTACAAATTCATTATACATAGTGTTTCAGAAGTAGTGTCGAACATTCTAGGGTATTGTTCCTGGATGATAAGAGACTACAGATGTATTGAAGTGTCCGAAACTAAGCGGTTATCCTTATGGCTGCCATATTGTTTTTTTCACGTAGGAATTTTTATCTCAAGAACGAAATGTATTGATTTGAAATTTGTCATCGATATTCATGCTATAAAGACTCAACTTTAGAAATAAAGTAAAAAATGTTTGATGTAAATTTTCAAAATGGCGGCCATTTTAAATTTTTGATGGCAAATTTCACGAAAACCGTTCACTTTGCAGAAAATTTACAAGAGACAAAAAAGTTAGCAAATTTTATCAAGATTTCAAGGATATCTTATTTATTAAGATTGGTAGAAGAATAACAGAGAAATAAATTTTTTTCATACTGCATGCATGACCACATTTCACCATTTAAACATCAATATAAAATTTTTTATTCCAATTGTATCTAAGATGAAACTTTGAAACTTGGTATGGTTCCATATGGCCATACAGCTGATTTTACAATGTTTTTCAGATTATCTTGTGTATGCATGCAGTACAAAAATATTCAATTTTTCTGTTATTATTCAACCAATTCCAATACACAAGGTATCCTTGAAATCTTGATAAAATTTGCTATCAAAAATTTGAAATGGCTGCCATTTTGAAAACTTACATCGAAAATGTTTTATTTTTTAAAGTTGAATCTTTATAGCATAAATAAATAAATATTCATGACAAATTTCAGATCAATACAACATTTCGTTCTTAAGATAAAAAATTCTCAAGTGAAAAAAACAATATGGAAGCTTGCCGTGCTACCAATTTCTCCTAAATAGGTTGGATAGCATTCACACCTATTAACCAAAGAAAGTTATCGGCTCCAAAATGGTGGATTCTTGATAAACTATGAATGGATCTATCGCCTATGAATGAGAAATCCAGTTTTCAGAGCAAACCAACTTATAATCTTCAGAAGAATTTTGGCAATATACAACACAAATCCATAAAACAATACCTTACACACTTAAGCATCTAACATCATTACAAGCTAAATACTTATCCATTTATATAGTTGAAAAACAATGGCTATAGGCTTGTAGACACACCAAACAATTTTATACAAAATTAGAACACCATAAAACTTTTCAAAACTCAATTTAAAACATTAAAAATTCACTTAAACAGAAAAATATTCAGAGAACACAAACCAGAGCACATAGCCAGCCACCATTTTTTAGAGAGAGCCTAACAAGTACAAAGCAAAGCCCCACCTCAAAACCAGTGTTAACGTCATGAACACGTCACCGATATTAAATTCCAAAAAAATTATAAATAACAAGTTTAGAATTTATATTTTATATTTGTTCTCAATAAAACTTTATTTCGAAACTGTTATTTCAAATTTATATATATCCTCTATATTTATAATGATCTATTTATCTGTTAATTCTGTTACTCAGTTTCAGTGATACCATGGAATGTGCAACACAATTATTTACGATAAATTCTCAGTTAAAAAGTTGTCCGCATATCGATTACTCTGATATTTACTATCAAGTTTTATAGATCTCGAATTGAAGATTCGATTTTAATCGAGAAAAAATGTAATATTACAAATACCCCCCTCTTGACATAAAAAATTTTACTGTTTGAAAATTTAAAGAAAAAATTACATTGAAACAAATGGAAATTGTTGAAATTAAATTCGAGAACAGTAACAATTTTTTCTATAAAAACATTACATGTCATCCTATAATATTGAAAATTATTATAAAAATTCATCAATATCATTTGTTATATGTTTCCAAACAATATTTCAAAGTATAGAATATCAAAATTACTTTTGATTTAGCTTTATAATTTGAAGGAAAATATCTCAACGGAAAGTTTAATAAATATAAAGAATACGGCTGCATACCAAACTCAATACAGGTGACATCTCAGTTAGCTTTGCCTCATGCTTGTAGTAGACGGCTGCATACCAAACTCGATACAGAGTCACGTAAATTTTGTATCATATAATTATACAATGTACATTTCAGGTTTGAAATGACAATGTAATTTGTTTTTTGGAAAAGAGATAGATGCTGCATACAGGATTAACTTAGGTGAGGATTAATTTAGGTAAGGTTTGGTTTTTTGATATTTTCAGCTTTCAAGGTTTAGAGTTCTGCATACAGGAATAATTTAGGAGAGGATTTTTTGAATCAATTCTTTCATGATACTGTAACTGTTATTCTGAATTCAAAGTTGTGAATGTGAACATGGATGGCAATTACCTCCAGGTAATGTGGTATTGGTGTTGGCACATTACCTCCAGGTAATGTGGCATTGGTGTCGGCATTGGCGTTGGCATTGTCGTAGGCATTGGCATCAACATTGGCACAGGCATTGGCATCGGCGCAGGCATCGGCGTAGACATCAATGTAGATATTGGCATTGGCCTCGGCACAGGCATCGGCGTAGACATCAACGTAGATATTGGCGTTGTCATTGGTGTAAACATCAGAGCAGATATTGGCGTTGATATTGGCATAGGCATCAGCGTAGTTATTGGTGTAGATATTGGCATAGATATTGGCGTTGGCATTGGCATCGACATTGGCACAGGCATTGGCGTAGACATCGGTGTAGTTATTGGCGTTGACATTGGTGTAGATATTGGCGTAGTTATTGGTGTAGATATTGGCGTGGATATTGGCGTAGATATTGGCGTAGTTATTGGTGTAGATATTGGCGTAGTTATTGGTGTAGATATTGGCGTAGTTATTGGTGTAGATATTGGCGTTGATAGTCAATTAATGAGTCACACTAGTTCAAAAATCACCCAAATGTTCTTAACACTCTTCATGGCGTTCACTTGTTGCTGATTTTGAGATTCACGTGATAATTATTTCGATGTAAATGTCCACGCTGTACCTGTTATTTTAAAAAGCTTATAAACTAAAAAGAAAATTTTGATTAGGCTACCAATACAATCTAATACACATGAAAATTATTTACAAGTATATAATCAATATAAAAATAAAATTTGTTAACATCTTATTATACAGTCAGCAATACATAAATTGTGAAATTTGGAGACATCAATTACAAAATTTTAATAAAAAAATAATTTCATTTCCATTTATTCACTGTTCAAATATTTTATGAAAAGCAAATTATTCAATATTATTAATCATCGTTTGTTGGATACTATAGTTTATTTCGACTTTTCAATGTTCTAAACACAAACTACATTTCATGACAAAACTTTACTATCAATCATTAAACAAGAAATCATTCAAAACATCAATAATATTTTGCTTCAAAGGCAATCAATATTCATAAGTAATCATCTGCATCTATGGCAATCAACATTATTAATCATTATTTTGCATCTAAGGCAATCAACATAAGTAATCAACACAAAAAATATTATCTCATTACTGCCTCTCCAAGTCATAACCTCTGTTATTCCTTCTTTAGGCAATAATGGGTTTCCATCTCAAAAAACAATCACATACCAGCAAAATTCTGATCAACCATCCCCACTAAAAATTCTACATACACTCCAGCATCCATTTCAAACGATAATCAATCATATCAAAATTTATAGAACAAACAGTTTTTAAAATTTAGAAAAAGTCATCAATTACAAAAAATTTAGAGAAATTTTTTTAACCTTTAACTCATTCCAATTAATAATATGACAAGACGTTTTTATTTAATGAAAACATTATTCAAGTTAACTTTCATTTATATTGAACATCTCATATATATGGTGACACAATTCATTAATACTTTCAAATTTTAAAGTTTTATTATTATAACAAAAGATTTTATACATAAGATTAGATTTCAGCATGTTCTAAATTGAACCATTTATTTTTTAAATAATTTCTGAATTTGAAGACTGTATAATAAGTACAAACCATTTCAAGATTACAATACAAAGATGAACAAGATGGATAATGGGTAAATAAGTTCCCTAAAAAATACAAATAAGAGAAAAAGAAAAATTGAGTAAATAAATTTCCTAAATAATACAAGGAAAAGAAAGATTAATTAGAGCCTATCCTACATGTCAGTACTAAACTTTCATAAGGAAGTATATTTAATAAAAATATACTGAAAATGAGAAAATGGGACATAATTTGCTCTGAAAAACCTAGTTACCTAATATGATACCTGACAAAAAATAGACATAATTAAAATATGTAATACATGATGAAAAAATATACCGCAAGCAAACAATTATTTACACTACAATAGATAGATTTTAGAAAAGTTAAGTTTTATCAACAATTTAAAGATTAGGAAAATAAGCTACTATTTTAACTTCCAAAATTATTTCAGAAAAAAATACAAATTTAAATGACTATGGACAAGATTGGTTAAGATATGCATCATAGAAGAAATTTACTGAACATTACACAAAGACAGGAAAAAATCGAAATTTGAAACGATTAAGGGCCAAGAAAAATAGGCTACAGGAAAGAAAAAAGACACAATTATGGACTCTTACCATACACTGTGTAGCGATTATGCTATTCTGAATCCCGGCATAACACAGGATTCCTAATCATAACATAGTGCCGGGGAATACCCTTTCATCATGTGATTCACAGTCATCATCTTGTAAGTAAGCAACTTGAAACAACCTTTGAATACTAACACATCAATGGTGACTTTGTGCTTTGTTTTCTTCAAGAACATGATTTTATTCATGGGTTCATTTGTTTCAACAAAGCCATTTTGCTTACAAAAGTCAGTCATGTTCACTAGATAATGCTTTGCATACACTTTTTCAATTTTTAGTTGAAAGTTGAATTCATCAACTTGATACAAAGCAAGATTTATTTTGTTTACATTGTTCCTAACCTCTACAGAAACCTGTCTCATGTAAACATTCACTTTATTTACTGTTTTCCTAACTTTCAATTTGGCAATACTACTTTCTTTACTGTTGATTTTCAATAAAGACAACTCCCTACCTACTACATTACTCAATTCTACTATCTCACTAGGATTTACTTTTTCAATAACAGTAACTAGGCCTACATTATCTGAAACTTGAAATAATTGATCTTGTATCTTAACACTACTATCATCCTGCTTCAATTTGCTTTCATCTTCATGATTATCTATCAATGTTTCATGTGTATCTTTTAATAGAAGGTTTATACTAACCTGCTCTAGTCTTATGCTAGCAGATTCTTGCTTCATATCATCAAACCTAGCACATTGATCTTGTTTCAAATTATCAATCTTAGCATTTTGCTTATCAAACCTAGCATTTAGCTCATCAAACCTAGCATTTTGCTCATCAAACTTTTGTGTTAAGAACGCTATAAGATTCAGATCATTTTTAATGTTTGCCATTTTGTAATATGCACTGATATCTATTCATTGAAACTTGACCACTCCAGAACTGACCTCCCATTCAGCAGCATACCATTCATAACCTATCAAGACATCAGCCTACTAATAATTTTTCATAACCAGGGATATATTTTGTAGTTTGAGTCCCACACCAGGGCGTACCATTTGCCGTGCTACCAATTTCTCCTAAATAGGTTGGATAGCATTTCACACCTATTAACCTACAGAAAATTATTGGCTCCAAAATGGTAGATTCTTGATAAACTATGAATGGATCTATCGCCTATGAATGAGAAATCCAGTTTTCAGAGCAAACCAACTTATAATCTTCAGAAGAATTTTGGCAATATACAACGCAAATCCACAAAAATAATACCTTACACACTTAAGCATCTAACATCATTACAGGCTAAATACTTATCCATTTATATAGTTGAAAAACAATGGCTAAAGGCTTGTAAACACACAAAACAATTTTAGACAAAATTAGAACACCATAAAACTGTTCAAAACTCAATTTAAAACATTAAAAATTCACTTAAACAGAAAAATATTCAGAGAACACAAAACCAGAACACATAGCCAGCCACCATTTTTTAGAGAGAGCCTAACAAGTACAAAGCAAAGCCCCACCTCAAAATCAGTGTTAACGTCATGAACACGTCACCGATATTAAATTCCAAAAAAATTATAAATTACAAGTTTAGAATTTACATTTTACATTTGTTCTCAATAAAACTTTATTTCGAAACTGTTATTTTAAATTTATATATATCCTCTATATTTATAATGATCTATTTATCTGTTAATTCTGTTACTCAGTTTCGGTGATACCATGGAATGTGCAACACAATTATTTACGATAAATTCTCAGTTAAAAAGTTGTCCGCATATCGATTACTCTGATATTTAGTATCAAGTTTTATAGATCTCGAATTGAAGATTCGAGTTTAATCGAGAAAAAATGTAATATTACAAGCTATAAGGATAACCGCTGAGTTTTGGTCACTTCAAATACATTTGTAGTCTCCTATCATCCAGGAACAATACCCTACAATGTTCGACACTACATCTGAAACATCCTGTATTAGGCTAATAGGGGTAGTTGAAATCATACTTAAGGCTGGTCACTCACGGTAGTACAAGCATGATAAACATTGTGTGTCACACATGTCAATCCTTGTTGTCATCACTGCAAAAGGCTTCGAACAAAAATTTTTATCCTCGATTTTTTGTTGTTAATTTTTTCTTCACTACTCTATTAGAGCTAAAATAATTTTTTATCATTATAATTTGTAATTTTCTAATGGTTTAATTTATTGTTATTGGTTGTTTATTTCATGTTAGAAGCTGCTGTGAAATTCTTGTGTTTTCGTTTGTGCGTGAATGCCGTCGTCGACCACGACAGAGTGAGGATCTCAGATTGGGTGGATTTCAATTTGTCTAAATAATCTAGAATATCATGTTCAATTATCTTTTAATGAGGGAGGTTGAGTTTATACTTTTAAATGGCAATATATTGGTATTATTAAAAATATTTCGATTCTTGAATAATAAACACAAATCATGAAAAGTTATTTGATCAGCTGTTTTAGCACACTTGAAATTTGGAAAATATGAATGTCAACAATGCTTGTCGTCGTCGATTGCGGAAGTTTACGCACAAACGAAAATGCACCTTAAGGGTTAATCATATACAGTGAAAACTGAAGACAGAAACCAAAGTGTAAACAGAAGTATAAAAACCGTAGATGGTTGTGAATAGACTGACATCGGAATCGTAGGGATGGCTTTCGAGCACGAACACTTCCTGGTTGTGACCTTTGAGCAGCTGGCAGAGTTTGGCCGTCTCACTGTCCCACACTCTGATGGCGAAGTCATTGCTAGCCGTCACAACACAGCTGTCGTTCGCATTCCAGCACACCATCGTCACCTTCAGCTTCTGCTTCATGTCCGGCTCGCTGCATTTCCTGCAACCACATCAATTAGCCTATTTCCGCCATCACTTCAAAGTACAATCGCCACATATTTCAATATTTCATGACAAAACAGATATTAACAACAATAAATAAAAATATTAACTATAAAATAATACACAACTATTATAAACACACAAAATAATAAGATTCAGCTCTATAATAATAATAATAATGAAACACTGGAATGTTGTCTAGAAATATCACAAATTTATTGAAAATTAAATACATGTTTCATCACCTATGGTGTCATTGTCAGTGTGAAAATTAAATAAATATCACTACATCTCACCAACAACAGTATCTGAATTCAATAATAGACTCTGACACCAGAACTGAGCCAGCCAGGTTACTCGATATTATTAAAATTATTACTTCAAGTAGCCCTATTAAAATACTTGATTGGTAAACTTCAAATCTTTTCATTTATCGAAATGAAAAACAAACAATATCCTATAGACAACTCAAACATAAGTCTTAGGTCAATACAAACAAACCATTCAAGTGAGATACAATAATGAGTCGAAGGAAGAGAGTAGTTTGAGTATGAAGTGGATGAAGTATAAAGCAGCCGGCGAATAAATGTTTGAACACAAGCAGTGAGCTATATTGAATAAGAAGTAACAAGTTATAATGATGGAATAGCTAAAAGTAGGGTTTTAACGATGATGATGATGATGAGGGATGGGAGTAACTACAGCTAAAGGTATGTTTCGATTCATATTTCAGCTACTATAATCGAAAAATTAGCATTGGATTTACCCAGACAGCGTTGTTGCCATACTGAGCACTTGGGTCTTCCATCGCTGATGAGCGAAACGCCAGATGATGGCGGTGCCGTCCTTGCTGCCCGAAATAAATCTGAGGCCAGAGTGCGCCCACTGGATCGAGTCGACTCGGTCAGCGTGTGGCTCAGTCTCGAGGATGCGATGCGGCCCCGCTTCGCCCGCCATCTTGTACACTCTGACATGGTGGTCGGCGCTGCCTGCCGCCAGGAACATGCCTCCCGGCGAGAACGATGCGCAGATCATCTGCGCCTGCCCCGGCCGCAGTCTCTCGTTGTACTGCAGCGCTCGCGTTCTACAATTCACAAACCCACTTTATTTTAATGTATATTCTTATCCATATTGATTATCAACTTTTATCTATGATGAAGGAGAGAATCGTCTTACACAAGTACGGGATAGGAAAAACACGAATGACGCATCATCACGTCTGAACTACTGAACTAATCAATTTCAAATCTTGTGTAAACATTCTTAATTTACCGAGGATGGACATGAGCTTATTTTTATTGATATTAATCAATTATTTCTAATTGATTAATTAGAAAAAAAATCGAATTGATATTCAAAGTTTACGTAACTATAAAAGCCTAACTAAATAGGCCTTACTCCAAGTGACTCCGTAGCTCGCGCGGATCATAAATCAAAGGTTTGGTATTCAAGACCTTACTTCTCAAACTCATTTTCAACTCTTATAAGAATTATCCACGTAATTTTGAACAAAATAATAAGTATTATTCTTTTTCATGTTTCCTGGACGTAAGGAGATTGCATATTACAACACCAAATTTTCCCCAGTGCAAAGCACGGGTTACCTGCTAGTTTATCATATTTATATGACCTTCAATTCGAATATAGATCTGAGGTTTTTATTCATTTATTTTTTATATTTTTCCCTAGATTAATATTTTCAGTTGTAAATATGGTAACCACCACATGATTCCTTCGATAGTATCAAATTTCTCACAAATCTTATATGATATGGTTTGTTTGACATTTTGCTGAAACTTTAGAGCATGAGTCGTTTGTGCCTTTATTCAAGTTGAATAATTGTACGCAATGTAATAAATAAATGGATAAATAAATAATGTATTGTATATAATATTGTTCTTTTGGATTTTATTTAGTTTTGTGAGAGATAAAAGATAATAGTTATAAAATATTATCAAATGTTAACTATGTTCAATTATGTTTTATTTGTATGAATATTTATATTATTTATTTTTTTTTTGTTTTTGTTTCTACAAAAATAATTAAAGTTTCTAAAATGACAATAAGGTGTCAGATAAAAAAAATATAGCGTAAGGTGAGAAAAGCTGGAGGAGTATTTTGAAATGAGAATAATTATTATGGACGGATTGAAAGGAAGACATTTTGCACTATTAAAACGCTAGATATAAACTAACAACTAAATTACAAATAATGTACTTTTTCAATTTTGCACTATTAAAAGACCAGATATTCACTAGCAACTTATGTGTAATCTTAAAAACTGAATCTTAATAATGAACAATAAAAAGCCATTGAAATTGAATAATTCAAGTCAACAATGTACTTACTGAAAATTGACAGTTTGGTTTGGTGACACCGTATAACTCCAAAACGCGACAGAGCCATCAGTGCTGGTTGAAGCGAGATAATGAATGCCATTGACATCCGTAGGGCAAAAGTTGACTCCTGTTATCATACCAGAATGGGCGACCAGTGTAGCCACCTGCAAAACAACATCAATGTTTATGACTAATACAAAGTTAACAGGTCAACAATAGCCAGAGAAGCTCATAATACTTCTTCGTTGAGAGTAATATCGTTTAATCTTGTTTTCCAAATAGCATTATTTGATTGTAAATTTATATTTCTATACTTTTTGATTCATTGATGTATTTTATGTTTCAAATAGTGTCTTATATGAAACTTTTGCAACTTTTTAATTTCCAGAATTGTAGATGTTTTATCTTTCATTACATTTTTTTTCAAATTATTCTATCATTTATCACTGCCATTTAATTATGGAGGCTTTTCTGATTTGGGATTTTCCCGTATCTCATTATTGAAATATTTTTATAATCCTGTTCTTAGAAGGCTATTCATTTGTCTAGTCACATTAGCTTTTAAAAGAAGGAAGAGACTACCAATTAAATATTTACTATTCTACAGGTGAATAGAAACAATAGTTAAACCGAAAAATAAAGAAATATCAAGTTATATGAATAGAATCAACTACTATACGAACCGGATAACCAGTTTGAAGACACCAAACTCTGATGACGCGGTCAACATTGCCAGCTGCTAGCAATGTGTTGTCGACATTGATTGCTATATCGGTTACTTCGGAGAGCACACCGCGCAGCGTTGCCAATAATCTCCCATCAACGGCACTCCAAACCTTCACTAACATGTCATCGGCTCCCTGTGATAATTCATGTTATTAATTCTACTAATTTTAGAAAGAAAATTGAGGATTCTGACAAAAAATATACAAAATAAACATAGAAGTAGACATCCCAAAATTAATATAAATTACTTCCAATGTTTGTAGCAATAACATAGCAAACTTGCAATTGAAATCTAGTCAAGTACAAAGTAATCAATGAGCTTTGATGTGAATTAATAATAATTTATTCAATTATACTTTCATTTGAAGTTTCTAGTAATACATCGAAAGCAATGGTAAAATAATTATGATAATGAAGAATGTCATCATAAAATAGCTACGTATTTTCCATCTATGAAAATATTAAATTTCCAATATGCAATAGTTTTAAAAAATACTCACAAGTTGTACTTGATATATAAATTGAACAACTCTTCATTCAAAGTAGGTTTTTAATATAGGCTTAATAAATTGAATTTTTATCAAAATTCTGTTTTAATGATATTAATTGATAATTTTGCAGCATAATAATGTGAATATTATAATAATATATTTATTGATTGGGCAAGTTTTTCATCAATTAGAGGATGTTTTACCAACTAAATATAGATGGTTCAGTCACGAGAATAGGGTGCTTTGTTTCTTTCACAATTTGATTTGCACTAACCAATAGGATAGATAACCGTACGTCCTCTTTACTAGGCCAATCCATTTTTGAGACTGAACGTTCAGAAGAAAATTCTATTGTTTTTTTTTCTTGATGAATTATCAACTGACTTTAATCGAGTAGAATATTTACTCACTGACTGAAGCATGCTTCCACATCACTTGACATCTTGTGGCAAAATTATCCCAAACAATTCGTAAACATATGTTACACCAGTCAGTGAGTGAAAAGAATAGACTACATTTTTCACAATAGTCGCCAATCAAGGGCTAGAATTTGGAATTAAATTTATCAATGATCATCATTATTATTACTCACAGTGATAACATAATTTCCAGAACCATCGAAGAGAACACAATAAACACATGATAGATGGCCTAGGTTGCGACAAAGCAACTGCATTCGAGAATACAGAGTCGGTGGAAAGGCTTGACTCCGAGAAAAAGGCCCGGAGAGCTCCCTGCCATGCAGCACATTCACTGAAATTCAAGCAAAATACAGTGACTAGTCAGTTCTAGACCTGGTAAACAAAAATGTGCGTGAGAAAGTGGAACAACGAGACCGATTAACATTAATCAGAGAGTAGATAATGAAACTGAATTGAGTGATCACAGTATGTCAATGTCAATGAGAGCAGTGTTAACTGCAATTGACGAGTCCAGTAATTAATAGTGGATATGAGTCATCACTTTTATACGCACATGAACGCAAACTTTGTGTTATTGTTGGTTATCGTTTCGATGAGCTCGCCTTCATTGGCCTTCGCTTGCCATCGTTCTAATTTTTGTCGAGCTAAAGCAAGCCAAATGAAGGTGAGTGACCAGCCGAGTCAATGGGCCATATGAATAAAGTTGAGCATTTGCTTATACTTCTAAAATATGGAGAATTTGCTTCATTTTCTATGAATAAACGTGAGCAAACCCTTTTGCTCATGCTCATCAAAAAAAAGTTTGAGCATTTGTTCAAAAGTAAAAGCTTTTGCTTAAAATTGTATGAATAAACTAGAGCATTTGCTCAACTTTTGAAGCAAATGCTTCAAAAAAGGTGAGTCTAGTCTAGAGCAGCTTATCACCTTTTGCTCATAGTAAAATGGCTCAACTAATCCGTATGAGGAAGAGGAAACTATACCAGATACGATCACAACCAATAGTTGAGAACTATAAAACTCTTATTAGATTCAACCATGATATATATCATCATTATCTCTACAAAAGAATAAATTAATACAAAAGATAGTCATCACAAAATAGGAGGTAGGTATTTAAGAAGATGAGAGTGTGGACGATTATAAGAAGGCTATTGATATTATAAGAATATGCTGAAGATTATTATAGAGATTACATTTTTTCACGCTATTATTTCAAAATTCTAAACTCAACTAACCTAAAACTCTATTCATAAATAGAAAACAGAGCAGACGACGCAAACACAAGCGGTGCTCCCTATTTGCATATTTAGCGCTTCCGTGAGCTATAAAAACAAACTAAGTCTACAAAAGCGAATCAGCTGATGAAAAATCTCTAAAATACGTGAGCATATGCTCCAAAGTTCAGGAGCATAAGGTAAGAGTATAAGATAAAGCTTATTCATATAAAAATGAGCAAATGCTTTTGCTTCTACCTTTTGCTCATGAGCAAAACCTTATGCTCCATGCTCTTGCTCATGAGCATTTGCTCTGGTTTTATTCATATGGGCCATTGTGACCACAAATGGTCACATTGCAGTGTGGATGGCAAGACTACGTGGTCAAGCTCACTTAGCCAGCGACTGGGCGATAGTATGGACTGGGCTAACAGCTAGTCTTATTTCTATTTGTGCTTTCACAGTATTCAAGTTATGTTTCAATATGTTTCCCTACCAATATATACATTTTTGTGTTACTATCACTACTTTTTCACCACTATTTGGTTGGGTTTCACAGTACGTTTTCGTGTACAATCAATGCTAACGTCTCGATTGGTCCAATCGTTTCGATTGCTTTATAATATGAATCTTCCCTTCCCTCAGCCATGCCTATCTACCTACCTTCTTCCACTTCCCTATCACACACCCTTCCCTTTCAGTTATACCTTACCTGCCTATTACATGGAAAACCATAGTTGGCAAGGTATTTTTCCCCCTCTTTCTTCCAGCACACATCATTTTAGCAATATTGTCTTTTAATGTGTTAATATCATTGTTACTGTTATTGTAATTGTTTTGTTGTATATTGCTTTTACTCATTGTATTTTTGAGTGTTGTGAATAAATTGAAATTGAAATCAGCCCTAATATTACAATGAACAATCTCTGACATTGTTACATAGGGTACAATAAAAGTGTAGAGTGAACTTCACGGAAAATAGTAACATTTTTACAGTAGGTAAATAACACATTAGGAATTTCGATAAACAAGAAAATATGAATTGAGTAAAGTTTAGGCAGTGATTACTATTATTATTAAATCATCAATTGACCGCCTATAAAACGGGTTTGCAGATTCGTTGAAAATTCAAGTCTATATAGAAATACCATAATTATCCACTAATCAGTCAGCTGCTCACAACGATCAGTAAATTCCGCAGTTTAATATGCAGAGATATTTAATAGCTAATTTTTCAATAAAATTCTCACCGTTTATTTCCTTCAAATGCGTTGGTAGAGCATAGTGCAATCTTAAACCTGCACTTTTCAAACGCTAGGGAAGAGTAGGTACATAGCTGAGAAGCATTTAGTAAATTATTATAAACAAGATAAAATAGAGTTAACTTGAAATACGGATAGAGCTTAACATATGGGAAGCTTATGAAAATGGAGCAAGCATAAAATACAATCAACTATGAAGATAGAAAAGTAGTATAAAATAAAATTAGCATTGAGGAGTGAGTAAACAATGAATTACCTATGTGATGGTTCCTACAAGTGATAGATCTCGGCAAAGGACTTTGGTGTCTTCTGATGGAACACTCAACCAGCGTCCTCCAAGTTGGCAGGGATCCTGTTAAGTGGGCAAATTATATATTTTTTCAAAAATTGGCATAATAAAAATAGGTTGACTATAATCACCATCTGTTATTTATTGCATTGAAAATAGTCATACATATTTATATTATCATTATATATATATATATATATAATATATATATATATATATATATATAATATTTGGATTTGACGTAGCAACGTTCACAACCATTACACTAGAAATTCTGAATTTCTTAAGTACAGACTTTTGCTCTGCTCCGCAACCGAACGTCACTCGAGCAAAGCGATTGATGATCGACCGGGGAGCAAGAGTGGAACGCGAGAAGAGCTAACATCTCCCGTAACGTTCATGATCGGTTCGAATGCAGAGCGGGGGCGGAGCGATTGCGGTGCGATGGCGGAACGAGGGCGGAGCGGGTTGGAGGCGCGTATATCTGTACGCAGCTTAAGACTAAACCAGTGAAATTATGCAAATACATTGATCTGCTTTAAGAAGTTTGGTATAAGAGCTTATAATAAGCTTCCTGTACATTTTAAGGAGTTAGAAGTGAGTAATTTTAAGAGAGCCATAAAAAAGGTTTCAATAGAAATATGTCCATATAGTAAAGAGGAGTTTCTAATATTTAAGGGTATATTGTTTGCTGTTTATATGCATGTGTTTGTATTTTTATTTATTTGAATCTAAATACTTTGTATTTATCATGCTTGATTTATGACGATTCTATGCATTTGTACAAATGTTTTCTGCAATAAAGAAATCTTAAATAATCTAAATGTTTATTGGAATTCGTTTAAATTACATATATATGGAGCAGTCATACGTGATCATTTTTGGTTACCTAATTCTATTGAAGTAGGCTTGTTTCAATATGAGCGTATAGTCTTTTTTTAACCTATTATTGCCTATCATAAGACAAACACAAGTGGATTGGGGGGGGGGGTGGCAAGGTTCACAGAGCTCATATATCTATCTATAGAGCTAGAAAATTCTAATTATCAAACTATTTTGATTTTTTTTTTTAAATGACTTTGCTTTGACTTTGAGGGCAGAACTTCTAAACTATCGAGGAACTCAGTTCTTTTTGAGGTTGGTAGTACTGCGCTACACTGTTGGTTGAGCGAGTGGAGTGTTCCTCAAGTTTTTGTATAATTATATATGTAGAGTTGTAAATTGATTCATTGAGTGTGTTCGAGTGAAGTATGTAATGGTTGTGGTACCTTTCATGAACTTCATTCGAATAAGATTCGTAGTTAGCATACTAATGTTGAAAGCCTAACAGTCTACATTACATAAGCCTTTTGCACTAAGACGCCATTTTTCCAACGCCTGCATTCTATTGCACTCGTTTAACAGCAGTCATAGTCACAGAAAAGAAGTGGTGGTAATTTTCAAAAGAGAAAAACTTCTGGCAGTAGTATAAAAATGGGGAGTTTGGCACAACTGTCCCAGACTTCCCATATGTTCTGGCGCACCTGTCCCAGACTTCCCATATGTTCTGGCGCACCAGTCCCAGACTTCCCATAGGGTCCAAGGTCAAGGTCAAGGTCAGGTATAGGCCAAGGTCAAGGTCAAAACTTTGTAACTTCAAAAAAAAGAAATTGAAGAATAAACATGAAAAAATAGAAATAAAAATAAGAAAAAAATTTTTAAAAAATAATAAATTTATAAAAATAAATAGAATTAATTCAAAAATAAATCAGAAGACTCCCCACTCACTCTGGAGTGTATATATAGTGTGCACAACAGTGAGGGACCATCAGTGTTCAGTTAAGAGCCATTGGCGTATTATCAATCAAGGAGTCCCACAAAGCTTGGTGTTAGGTCCTCTTCTATTTTCAATTTATATTAATAATGCTCCAATGATTCTCAACAATACCTCTTATCATCTATTTGCTGACGACCTGATAATTTATTTACATTTTTAAAATCTGGTGTGGCGCACTCACACAACTTTCCTTGCTGTTATGAAAATCGATCACCTGACGCTAGTGTACTCGCGCATCTCAAGTCTACTATTAAAGATATGAGACAGCTGGTGATAGGTCAATAATGCTGGAAACACACGAGGTCTGCTATCTCTTCCTAGTGAATGATTTAATAGAACCAACAGTTGCCAACAGTTTGCAATCTAATAATCACATTTTCTGGGATTTCAAGCTTATTTTCAATTTTAGGTGGAAATGTTATTGGACATTAATTGCAGAGATTTTCATGCTCAATCTTCTCTACCTGATTTTTTTTTTCGTTTAAATTGTCTACGAAGGATGATAATTGAGAATTTAAAATCAAACTTTGCATAGATGGGGCAAAGCTCCTGAAATTTTTACAGATATAGGACTTGTTGCAGTTGATAGAGCTTATCAATGACTATTTCAGGTATGAATTTGATCAAAATCGTTGGAGCCGTTTTCGAGAAAATCGCGAAAAGACCTGTTTTTGACAACATTTTCGCCATTTTAGCCACCATCTTGGATTGCATTTGATCGAAATTGTTCATGTCGGATCCTTATAGTGTAAGGACCTTACGTTCCAAATTTCAAGTCATTCCGTTAACTGGGAGATGAGATATCGTGTACACATACACTCATACACACACACACACACACATACACTCATATACACACACACACACACACACACACACTCACACACACACACACACACAACACACACACACACACACACACACACACACACACACACACACCAATACCCAAAAACCACTTTTTCGGACTCAGGGGACCTTGAAATGTATAGAAATTTAGAAATTGGGGTACCTTAATTTTTTCGGAAAGCAATACTTTCCTTACCTATGGTAATAGGGCAAGGAAAGTAAAAATCGCAGTTCACACATGTCATTGATCACTGAACAATGGTATAGCATTGCTTGTTGAGTGGACTTCAGCTCATAGGTTGACGCTTAACCCTTCAAAAACCTGAAGTATTGTCATTGGACATCCTGGGCTGTTGAACCAATTGGACGTCCCTAGTGCACCCCCAGTGACCATAAATGATACTAATATTCCTTACTGTTCCAGTGTCAGAGTACTTGGGTTATTAATTGATTGCTCATTGAGCTGGTGAGAACAAGTAACTCATGTTTGTAATAAGGTTTTTGGAGGAATGCATCAACTTAAAAGGATAAGAAGATTTCTGCCCAGAGCTGTTCGCACTACCCTTGTCATGTCCTTGATAATGCCATTCTTTGATTATTGCTGCATCCCTTATAACGACATAAGAAATGAGTTGAATGGTCGGCTCCAATGCTCATTGAACTATGTAGTCAGGTTCATATTTGATGCTAGGCTTTTCTCACGAATCACTCCATTCTTCATGGAGTTGGGTTGGCTCAAATTGGATAAGCGTAGACAGTATTTTCTTCTTTGTCAAGTATATAAAATTCTGGTCATGAGGGAGGGCCCTACTCATCTAGCAGATGATTTCATCCGTCTTGTTGATGTCAATCCAGATCGCAACACGAGATCTCATTTGTATACCTTGCAGATTCCTATTCATTGCACTGCAAGATACAATTATTCGTTTGTGATCTCTGCTGCAAGACTTTGGAATGCTATTCCTGAGCATGTCACTTTTTCTGTTTCACTAAGCATTTTCAAGAGGAGTCTTTTCAAATTACTTTTGGAGGGCAACGAGTAGTTTTTTTTTTCTCTACAGTATTTTATTTCAATTTTTTTTTTTTGAGTTGGGTTTTCTTTGAGCACGAACACGTGCGCGCATGTGTGTGTGTATGTATATCTGTTAAGAAAATGTGAGTTATTTTATTTACTTAGTATTGATAGAATTTCATGTGTATTCTCATTTCTATTCTGTAAACAAATAGGTTCTACTCTTTGTTTCTAAAAGTTATACACTCATCTACATATATATATTTTTTTGTTCTGAATATGTTGATTGTTCATTTGTTTCCATTATAATGTAGTGCTAGTATGCAATGGGTCTTGCAAGACCTGGCAATACATTGTCATTTATGATAAAGAATCAATAAAGAATCATACAAGACAGTTGAATTTGTGCGTGTGAATGGTGGCTTGAGGCTTGCGCAAGCCAAAAAATCTGGCTTGAGCAAATTCTGTTCTGACAGAAAATCGGCTTGCGGTTGGAGTATTGGAATGAGCGTTTAAACACTGCTCAAGCCATTTGCGCAAACTGGCAGGCCAAAAGTACGTTTTCGCGCATGTGCACGCGAATCCTAACCACAACTGAACCTCTAGTTTGTCTGTCTCATAATTTTTATTAATTATTACCTATTCAAGTTTTCATGCTGAATATATTAGTGTTTAGTTCTCAAGTGTTTCATAATTATTAATAGTGTCTATAATATTAGTATATCATTATAATGAATAAATATGGCAAATTAAAAAGATTTCCTGAGTGATTTAATAGAAGTTTATAAATCTTTTCCTTGTCTATGGCAAATTTAATCCAAAGAATTCAGTGATCACTAGGCTAAATCTCATGCTTATGATGCCCTAATAGAAAAAATGTGATCAGTTGACAAAGAAGCTGACAGGGAGACTGTGGAGTGATATATGGATACTATGAGTGATCTGGATAACAATCTGATATAGATCAAAACTGATTTGATCTATATCAGCAGATAACTGCTACTGATAGCAGTTTAGCTGGTTTTTAGGTTAGTATCAGTGAAATTCACAAGCCAAATTGCACAAACTGAACTGAGCGTGTGAACAGAAGAATTTTATTTCGCTCGGTTGCACTAATTTGTGCAAATGGCTTGAGCGTGTAAACCCAGCTTTACAGATAAACAAAGCTACCAGATGCCAGCAGACCAGCAGCTCATCAGGAGAGTTTTGTGAGGAGGCGTTAAACAACAACTTTCTGACACTCTTGTACAACAACAACTCTCCACCCAACCTGCTAAATAGCCTGCAGACAAAGATTGTTAATGTTATAGGTCAGGAGTTCCAGAGACAATCGAGCAATCAAGAATAGTGATCAAAAATGCTTCAAGTGGGCAATCCTTGCCAAACATGTGCAAGGAGCAAATCCTCAACGAATCAATGATAGGTATCATCAGCTCATTGAAAAATATAATTTCAATGGAATATTTTTCCCCACCACCATCAATCAAATTGACCGTTTTGAGAGGGATAATCCATCTGATTTTACTATATGTCAATTACTCAGTAATTAGTGAATGGAAAAATGCAAAACTATACACAGCACATCTTTGGTATGTCAATACAAACATCAATTGAAAAGATTTTCATAGTTATATTTATTTTTCCAGAAATATGCATTTGAAACTTCAACTCTGTTTTTCTCAAAATAAGGTTGATGTCAGATGGAACCCTCTCATTCTAAGGTCACGAACTGTCAATATATATGGGATGGATCCCAAGTGTATTATCCATCCGAGATGTGTTGCAAAAGAAATGAAGGAGGATCATTTCGATCTACTACTCCTCCATGACAATGATGGTAGTGAAGCCATCACCACCACTCAGGACATCAGTGAAGCTACCACCAGCACTCATGAAGAAGAAGAGGAAGATATCAATAGTCACTACTGTTTCATAAAAAACTTCAAAAGACTTGTGAGATCTCAGATCACAAAACATAAAAGTGGGATAATCATTTGTTGTAGATGCTTTACACACTACACCATCAACAATAATGGGGAGCAGAGGATGAAAGATCACAAGGAGTACTGTGCCAACAACCAGACTGCTAGAATCATCATGCCTCAACTCAAGGAAGATGGAAGCCCACCAACAATGGAATTTAAGAAACATTTGAATAAATTTAGACTACTATTGGTGGCCTATGCAGATTTTGAATGTCTACTGGAGAAGCCAGAGGAAGAGCAGCAATGGCTTGGGAAGGCAACCAGAGTGATCCAACGTCACACAGCAATGAGTTATTGCCTCTACTTTGTTAGAGATAAGAACTTATTTCCATCATGGCTTTCAATCACTAACTTCATCCCTCAGGAACCAATCATTTATAGAGGACCTGATGCAGCTGAACACTTCATCAAAACTTTGACCATGCATGCAAGTGATCTAGACGAGGCAATCAATCATCATCAAATAAAGATGCTTCCACTTATTGAGAGGGAGAAAGCCAGACACAATGCTGCCACCAACTGAGAAGCCTGCAAGAAACCATTCAATGGTGACAAGGTGTATGACCATTGTCATATAACAGGGGTCTTTCGGAATGCTCTGTGCAACAAGAGTAACCTTCAAAGATGTCATACAACATTCATTCACGTTTTTCTCCACAACTCTTCCAATTATGACACTCACTTGATTATACCGCACCTTGGAACCAATAAAGAGCAGCTGTTTGTCATCCCAAACACAACAGAAAAGTACATATCATTCACCAAACGCTGTGCCCTAGGGAGATGGGAGGTCAGGGACGGCAGACAACGGTCCGCTGTGCCCTGGGGAAATGGGAGGACAGGGACGGCAGACAACGGTCCGCTGTGCCCTAGGGAGATGGGAGGACAGGGACGGCAGACAACGGTCCGCTGTGCCCTGGGGAAATGGAAGTTCAGGGACGGCAGACAACGGTCCGCTGTGCCCTGGGGAAATGAAAGGTCAGGGACGGCAGACAACGGTCCGCTGTGCCCTGGGGAAATGGGAGGACAGGGACGGCAGACAACGGTCCGCTGTGCCTAGGGTGATGGGAGGTCAGGGACAGCAGACAACGGTCCGCTGTGCCCTGGGGAAATGGGAGGACAGGGACGGCAGACAACGGTCCGCTGTGCCCTAGGGTGATGGGAGGTCAGGGACGGCAGACAACGGTCCGCTGTGCCCTGGGGAAATGGGAGGACAGGGACGGCAGACAACGGTCCGCTGTGCCTAGGGAGATGGGAGGACAGGGACGGCAGACAACGGTCCGCTGTGCCCTAGGTATATGGGAGGACAGGGACGGCAGACAACGGTCCGCTGTGCCCTAGGTAGATGGGAGGACAGGGACGGCAGACAACGGTCCGCTGTGCCCTAGGGAGATGGAAGGTTAGGGACGTACGGCAGCCAACGGGCCGCTGTACCAGGGCAGGAGGTCGGGGACGTACGGCAGCCAACGGGCCGCTGTACCAGGAGCAGGAAGGTTGTGAGCGGAATGCTGTGGTCTGGGGCTCGTCCGGCCTTTAAATACTCCCCCAAAGTGGAGGGGATGGAGTTGAGCCGCCGCCAGAGGCGGTGGAAATCGTCTTGATGCGCGGAAGATGGTGCGCCATCAGTACCTCCCTTATCTCCGCGGTCGGCTAGCGTTGCTGATAGCCGAGCGTCTTTCTTCAATATTATTAATTATTTAACAATATTTTCCGTCACAATTTTACTTTGTGACACCCCACTCCTACTTGGGGGGGGGGGCGGGGAGCCCTCTATGGCACCACCTTTAAAGGCGTGAGCCATCTAGGCATCACCTTAAGAGGTGTACACCTCTCAGGCATCACCTTTAGAGGTGTATGCCACTCACTATGAGCATCATCTACACCCGGTCCTCCAGGTACATATTTACGTCGTCCATCTGGAAATTGGACTTTTATGCGTGGCTTGCCAGCCCGTTTACGCTTACCAGGTGTTGAGACTCGGTGACACAACACTGGATCCTTATTCCTTGAGAGTCCTGGTTTGGGATCCTGGGACTGTGAGATCACCTCTTTGACAGTTGAAGACTGTGTTTGCTCTTCTACATCCGTATCAGTTGAGGAGGGTATTGACTCCTCCACATCCATGACAGTAGGGGGTGGTGTTGTCTCGTTCACATCCATGACCGTGGGGGGTGATATTAACTTTTCCACATCACTCTTGGAGTTACCACTTGTGTTGGTGGCTGGGGCATGAATTGTGGCCCGCCGTTCAGAGTCATTCATCTCATTCCTGTGATCCATCACTATGTTGCCGAAGATGCTTGTTCTGGAATATATGACAATTCCGCCCTGGCATCAATCAAAGCATTGAGTTCAACTCCATTCAAACCAACCTGCATGAATATCCTTTTGTCGTGATCCTTGTTGTCCTGAGATTCAGATTGTACAGCTGATATTGTTGGGACTTTTGTTGTCCTACTCGCCGATAAGGGTGATCGCAACATAATTGGCTGTCTTGAAGAATTCAATTGGGGAGGATCCCACTCCACCTCTCTTGTGAATGTGTGAATATTCACTCTGTTTTTACGCATAAATTCCATGCCTAATAGCAGATCTTGTTCAAGTCCTTCCATTATAGATGCCACTAGTGGAACTGTGATTTGTTCTATGGTCACATTAGTAGTCACTTTCCCATTTAACGGGGTTGACCGTCCATCAGCTAATATCGCGCAGTGACGTGCTGGTTCTTTCCGTATCATCCCTATTTTCCGGATGACTTCATAGACCTCGTTGCTCATATAATTAGCTTCAGCACCTGTATCTAGCAAGGCCTGACACTTTTTACCGCCGATTATTACGGCAATGAATAGTCTGTTGTCCCTTGATGACTCTTCAATCACAGGAATCCTGTGTGCTGTTCGCATCACTGCTGTCTTATTTGGAGTTTTATTCTCCTTCTGCATATCACAGACACATTTCAGTGCTCTCTTTCCCCGCCTTTCACTTGGTGGGATATCGGGACAGCATGATCTCCAGTGCCCCGGTTTCTTGTATTGCCCACACATGGGTTCAGACTCACTAAGAGATGGTCTGTTACTAGTAGGGGTTATAACTGTCTCAACCTTGAGCCTTGTAATCTTTTTCGTGTCCTCAATCATGTGAACTCTCGAATTCTGTCTATTCTGTTTCTCCTCTGCTTTTATTTGTTCATACTCCCTCGCGAATTTTTCCAATTCGTTGATACTATGAACATCTGATTGCCGAATATACAATTTGTACCGTGGGAGGAGATTCTTATACACTCTCTGTAATTATTTTCGTCTGTAAAACCTCCTCGACGTCTCATGAGTGTCAGTACATCTTCGAGAAATTCGTCAAACGATTCACCTTCCTTTTGCTTCCTTGCCTGAATTAGATTCTCGAGGTCCTCCTCATAGGTAAGTGGGTAGTAGCGTGATCTGAAATCTGTCACAAAATTGTCCCATGATTTCCACTTGTCACGACGATTACGCATCCATAGAGTAGCTTTACCAACCAGTAATTCAGGCAGCGCGACTAGTAGCTGGTTGCCAGTGAGCCCATAGGCTTGTTGTAGCTCATCTAGCCTTTCCAAGAAGCTGGGAGCATCTGATTGGCCGTCGAATGACAGTCTCCAGCTTCTTACCTTGTCACATACCGCCCCTGGATCCATGAGGGGGATTGTGTGAATGTTGGTTCCAACTTCAGCATGAGTACCTGTTGCTGAGTGTCCAGATCCCCCACTGCTTCCACTCACTATTCCGGGTCTTAGGCTGGATAACGTACAGCCATCTTCTTATGTTGTTCTACTAACAACCTTCTCAACTCAGCAAGTGTTCCAGATGACACTATGCCCCAATCTTGTAGAAGATTGAATGCTTCTTCCTTTTTCAATTATAAATCCAGGAAACTCTGGGGTCGGTTATCACCTCGGGGTTTACGTCATCAACCGACTGATCCTCTGTCAGCTCCAGGTGTTGAGCATCTGAATCAGACTCTCCCTGTTCACTCATGATTCTTACTTCGTTGCCTCGTGCCCCACGTTGGGCGCCAATCTATCACGTACACCCTGAGTAGCTTCAGAGGTGGGTGATTGATACCCAGGTGTTGCTCCTGGATGACTTCGCTCAGTCGTAATGTGGGCGGGGAAAGGAGGCAAGTCGAAGTTCCTCTTCCTTCTTCTTTGTTCCTTAGCTGGCGTGAACAGCACCTCCTGGTGCTTCTGACGGCGTGAAGGTCGCTCTCTTCTCTGATGACACCACTTTGTTGTAATTTTGTATCGGCCTTACGGCCTCGGTTCCGCTCCAGTGAAGTAGGAAAAGGAAGGACAGACAGGATAGGGACGGCAGACAACGGTCCGCTGTGCCCTGGGGAGAAGGAAGAATAGGGACGGCAGACAACGGTCCGCTGTGCCCTGGGGAGAAGGAAGAATAGGGACGGCAGACAACGGTCCGCTGTGCCCTGGGGAGAAGGAAGAATAGGGACGGCAGACAACGGTCCGCTGTGCCCTGGGGAGAAGGAAGAATAGGGACGGCAGACAACGGTCCGCTGTGCCCTGAGGGGATGGAAAGAATAGGGACGGCAGACAACGGTCCGCTGTGCCCTAGGGAGATGGGAGGTCAGGGACGGCAGACAACGGTCCGCTGTGCCCTGGGGAAATGGGAGGACAGGGACGGCAGACAACGGTCCGCTGTGCCCTAGGGAGATGGGAGGACAGGGACGTACGGCAGCCAACGGGCCGCTGTACCAGGGCAGGAGGTCGGGGACGTACGGCAGCCAACGGGCCGCTGTACCAGGAGCAGGAAGGTTGTGAGCGGAATGCTGTGGTCTGGGGCTCGTCCGGCCTTTAAATACTCCCCCAAAGTGGAGGGGATGGAGTTGAGCCGCCGCCAGAGGCGGTGGAAATCGTCTTGATGCGCGGAAGATGGTGCGCCATCAGTACCTCCCTTATCTCCGCGGTCGGCTAGCGTTGCTGATAGCCGAGCGTCTTTCTTCAATATTATTAATTATTTAACAATATTTTCCGTCACAATTTTACTTTGTGACAATGCAAGTGATCTAGACGAGGCAATCAATCATCATCAAATAAAGATGCTTCCACTTATTGAGAGGGAGAAAGCCAGACACAATGCTGCCACCAACTGAGAAGCCTGCAAGAAACCATTCAATGGTGACAAGGTGTATGACCATTGTCATATAACAGGGGTCTTTCGGAATGCTCTGTGCAACAAGAGTAACCTTCAAAGATGTCATACAACATTCATTCACGTTTTTCTCCACAACTCTTCCAATTATGACACTCACTTGATTATACCGCACCTTGGAACCAATAAAGAGCAGCTGTTTGTCATCCCAAACACAACAGAAAAGAACATATCATTCACCAAACAAATTTCCCAGCAACTGCACCAACAATTCATTGATACCTTCAGATTCACACCGGACAGCCTGGACAACCTAGTCACCAACCTTGTCAAGTCTACTGAAGAAGTGTCAAAAGTGCTACCACATACTGCTAGAGAATTTGGAGACAAACTGGAATTGGTTCCCAGAAAGGGTGTAATCCCCTACAAATATTGTGACTCATGGGAGAAACTGAAGAAGACCTCACTACCACCAAAGGAAACGTTATTCAGCAAGCTAACTGACAGCCACATCAGTGATGAGGCATATGAACATGCCCAACAAGTGTGGGAGAAATTTGACTGCAAGACCTTGGGAGAGTACAGTGACCTATACCTCAAAACAGATGTTCTCCTTCTGGCTGATGTGTTTGAAAGTTTTCAAGATGTTTGTTTGAGGACTTATGATCTGGATTGTGCTCACTACTTCACATCACCAGGCTTCTCCTTTGATGTTATGCTGAAGTATACAAAAGTTGAACTAGAACTCCTAACTTTCTTTATTCTTTATTCTTTATTCAAAAAAAAAATAATTAAACAATCAAATGCATTCCAAAAATCAAATACAATATTGTTTCCTAATTTCTAATATGTGTTCCCTATAGGCTACCCTGTGTGGGGACACTTGAATATATATAATAAAATATTTATATACAAATTTAAATATTATATCATGAAGAACATAATAATTGAATATGGTATTATATTGAAATAAATCAATATGTCAATATTTATAATCATTCTTGCACACATTCATACGCACACACATTCACATATGCCCATATGCGCACACATTCATACGCACACACATTCACACATGCGCACAAACACACACACACACACACACACAACACACACACACACACACACACACACACACACACACACCACACACACACACACACACACACACAACACACACACACACACACACCACACACACACACCACACACACACACACACACACACACACACACACACACACACACACACACACACACACACTTACACAAAACTTAAAACTATGTACGGAGTGGTTGCTGTTTTTTTTCATATTTAGTTCAATTTTATTCATAGATAACGTTTCGTTTTTTTTTTCAAAGTGCTGATGTAATTAGACCATAAATGAATGCGTTTTGAAGAAAGAGACAGTGATTGAAATTTGATACTGTCTTACTGTTTACGCATACCGGACGGGATTTGTGAGTTCAATGATCTTTGATTGTTGCAGTGTTCATGTCGTGTAATGTGTAAATTATACTAAATTTAGACCTATATTAATTTAGTAAAAAAATCATTCGGGTTGTCTAGTTGTAAAATGAATTTCTTGATTTCTTTTCTAAATAACTGACGTGACATTATTTTCCTTGTTGTTACTGGAAGTGAATTGAATATTTTTATAGCTATGTATTTGAAGTGTCGTCTGGAATGTTCTAATCTTGGTATTCCATAACTGACTATGATATGCATATGTTCATTGAATGAGGCATCAGAGGTGGAATCACAACATGTGTTCATCAACATGCCAATGCCAACAATGTTACACAGGAGCACCTGTCGACCCCAAGAAGCCCACATCATATCTCCTGTACACAGAGGCAAACAACCTGTACAGCTGGGCGATGTGTCAACCACTCCTATGCCAGAAATTCCAGTGGATGGAGGAAGATGAGTTGGAGGGGGTGAGCAGAGGTATTGATGGTGTTCGAGATGTTCAAAAGATTGGCTACATCTTGGAGGTGGACATTGAGTAAGCTGCTGAGCTACACGACTCCCACAATGATTTTCCATTCCTAGCTGAGAACAAAAACAAAATCAGGATCTTGGAAACCAGAAAATTTGTGCCATGACACTGCACAAGGAGAAAGTTGAGCTGAACAAACCTATCTACATTGGTTTGACAGTGTTAGACATTAGCAAGACCCTTATGTATCAAGCATTGTTGATTGCTATTCTTCGGATTGATGATAGCTTTTCTTGCTGCTATTTTGGCTGGCAGTTCGATATAGGAAGATCCTTGAAGTGGTTTGTGCTTGCTTATGCGTATGAGGAGACCATTGATGATGAGAAGGCTCCATCCACTAGAGTTGCCCTTGAACTTGGCCTCTTCTTCCAACAGCTTCTTGCACACCTCCCTGATAATTCCAGCAAGATCGTTGACATTGACTATGGAATAGTTCAGAGTCTTGGAGGCTACATTCTGGAATTCCTCCTGATCAATGTTCTTCTAATCAAGGCTGCTGCAATGATATGTAGCCTACAACACTAGGTTGACCTTGATTGGCCCATGTGTCTGGAACTCCTGACCTATAACATCAACGATCTTTGTCTGCAGGCTGTTTAGCAGAGAGTGGAAGTCCTTTGCTGGGTTGGGTGAAGAGTTGTTGTTGTAGAAGAGTGTCAGAAGGTTGTTGTTAACATGTCCTCCAATGTACTAAACTCTCCTGATGAGCTGCTAGTCTGCTGGCATCTGGTAGCTTTGTTCATCTGTAACATACATACAAGAAGATTAATAATAGGGTGCATTGTAGGCGGAAATCATGTAGAGTGACACAGTCATCTTGAATGACATATCTTGTACTCAATCTAGATGTTCAGCATACAATTATTACTACTATATATGCTACTGAAAACCAATCATAGGATGATAGTATGCTCAGAAAGAACAATGTTTGAGATCAATATTTTGAGGTTAGGTTAGGTTAGGTTGGAAGAAGTTACTAGTAACTTCTGCAGACCTAACCTAACCACAGTTCATTGTCTACAATCATATGGATCTGCTTACATATTGATCACAGAGCTCAAAAGGCATAAACACACTTATTCACAAAATATGCTATGCAATACATCAAAGTGGCACTAAAGAAAATAAGTAAATTAGCCATATAAATCAATACAGCTTCATCTTTAAAAGAAATTTCTCTATCTCTTTTCAAAACATACAATAAAAAACACTTGTGTACTAACCTTTTTTATAAAATTGAAGATCAAAATGGTGCCATGTGTCCTAGGATACTTCTTCACAGAGAGAAGTGTGTGGCTGTGCTGCAATGTGCTGAAACATCTGGTTCTAGAACTGAACAGGAGATGTCTTGTATGGCTCTTGACTGAACACTGATGGTCCCCCATTGTTGTGCACACTATATATACACTCCAGAGTAAGTGGGGAGTCTTCTGATTTATTTTTATTAATTTTTATTTATTTTCAATTAAATTCCATTTATTTAAAAAAAAATCAATTTATTTTTTTCTTATTTTTATTTCTATTTTTCATGTTTTTTTCAATTTCTTTTCTTTGAAGTTTCAAAGTTTTGACCTTGGCCTTGACCTGACCTTGACCTTGGACCCTATGGGAAGTCTGAGACTGGTGTGCCAGAACATATGGGAAGTCTCAGACAGGTGCACCAGAACATATGGGAAGTCTAGGACAGGTGTGCCAAACTCCCCATTTTTATACTACTTCTGGCATTGGAATAAGAACTCTTAAATTAAGTGTCAGATATAAATGTACACCTTGGATCCGACTGTGCAGCTTATTGCACATTGTCTCTGGTTATTGATTCAGATTAGTTATTTTATTGAAGTGATTTACTTTCATGAGGAATTTTGCTGTGAACAAGATAATACAAGCAACTAATTTAATGATATATAATGTTGGATATGAACCTTTATCGTTGCGCATGATGGATTGCTTGCCGGTGCCGAGTAGAGACGTGAGTCCTGCCACAGCCGAAGGAAACTCTTTGTCCAGCAACGGAATGATTCTTCTGCAAATTTCTGGCAGATGCTCGGCACCAATATGTGGATATTGCCTTTCCTGTTATCAAATGTATAAATTTTAATACCAACCAACAAAAAACAAAATAGTTTCCAGCATGTCGAAAATTTCATGTTTTTTGTTCAAAATGTCTCGACATTAACGAGCATAATCATTAATTAAAAAATAACTATGAGTCGGAAAAAAATGATCAAGACACCAATAGTAAGGCAACATTTTCTCCGTTAATTTGATATAAACTTATTACACATTATGACGCCCCATGATTCTGAGAGAAGTGGTATTCAAAAGAAAAACAAATCTTTGTGATGTTACCAATTTAATCATGAAAGCTAAATTTCTTTTTAATCCTTCAACCCTGTTTTTTAGCACTACTAGGATATCGGGGATGATATTCTACATTCAATTCTGACGTTGAATTGGAAATTTGAGAAAGTTGCAATTTTACACGAATTGGCAACCTTGTAATTTCTTCAGATGGAGGGCCAAGTCTCAACTTATTTTACACAGACTATAGAATAGTAATTGATAAGCTTCTATCAACTGTCACAAGTCCCATATCTGTAAAAATTTCAGTAGCTCTGCTCCATCTATGCAAAGTTTGATTTTAGATTCCCAATTATCAGGCTTCACATACAATTCAAACGAAAATTTCAAGTGGAAAAGATTGAGCATGAAAATCTCTGCAATTAATGCTCAGTAACATATTCACCTAAAATTTAAAATAAGCTTAAAATTCAAGAAAATGTGGTTATTCAATTGCAAACTGTGGGCAACTGTTGATTCTATTAAATCATTCACTGTTAAGAGATAGCAGACCTCTTTTGTCTGACGCGCGTGAACACTAGCGTCAGGTGATTAATTTTCATAATGGCAAGGAAAATTGTGTGAGTGCGCCACACCAGATTTTTTTCTTTAATGAATTAGAAATTATCTTATTTCTACAGGACAAATCTCTCGGTGGAATATAAATTGAAATATCCTTCAATTTACTTATTCAACCTCAATTAAGAAGTAATCCTGTTATCAGAAAACAAGCATTTCAAATTTATTAGATGGCCGTCTTTACACTTACCGATTTCTCGATGGCATAACACGACATGACAGGAATCTGATTCTTGATTTGTCAACCTGATCATCCAATCGGAGAGGTTTCTGCCCTGTCGTGTTGTGTTGTCAAGGAATCGGTAGGTGTATAAACGGCCAAGGAAATAGGAAAGTTATGTTTCATTTTTACTTACGAGTTCATTGTAAGACTGTTTATGGGCTTCTCCCTCCCAGTCATACCTTTTTGGGATAATCTGGAAATAAATATTGAAGTTTTAGTGGGAGAATTCATGTATAGATTATTCAGTTGTAAGAATTTCAAAAAAATCAATTTCAGAGAAAAGAGAGAAATATTAAATGTTTCGACTAACAAGAAACAAAGATCTTTTCAATTTCAAGATACAGTACCTGAATGTTAAACATCTGCAGCTATCAGACTAACTTCAGAGGTAAAATAACTACCATGAGTTTTACTATAGAATTTTCCAATTGATTCAAAGTTTGAAAATCCGTTAATTCTTGAAGATTAATCAATCAAGAATATTCTTTATTCCAAAAATACAGTAAGTACAAAAATGATGAATAATATAAAATATAAAATACGAATAATTATGTACTTAGATTAAGTTTCCATATTATAGGTTACGGAATGAGCCTACATGGGCACTGTGGCCTGTGCGTGGACTCGAGTTGGAATTTCAAGTAGGTATAGTGAATCTTTATGATGGGGGAGAAGAAAGAGAGCCAAAATTAATTCAATTTATGGTAATTCCATTCAAATGATTGCCATAGTTTTGTATTGTAGAGAGTCATTCTGTATTGTAAAGTCCATCTGTGTTGTATATAGCCAGTCTGTATCAGATAGAGTCAGTCAGTATTGGTATAGAGTCAGTAAAAGTCATGTTAATTTTGCAGTCAGGTGAGTCCGCCGCCCGCCAAGACCATAGCCACAGCCTCCTCCTCACTTATTTCAAACAACCAATAGTTCAATCTTTTTTTGAAAATTGGAAGACTTACGCAATGTTATTTTGCGGAAATAATCTCTTATAATTACAATATATTACTTGATATAAGAAGAAGCAATTTGTTGTTGAGAAGGATCTCGTCAGCTGGATAGTTCTGATCCCAACTGTGGCTGCATATCTCGTGTTGTGAGAATGTAGAGACGGTATGAAAATTGAACCAAGATGTTTATTAACATGAGTGAATAAATCCTTTATGTATAATTTTTCAAGGGTAAAACGCTAATTTCCTGAAATAATAAAGATGAGGGATATATTCGACATCAATGAAAGCCAGCTTTAAGGATTGCTTTTTGAATAATCTCTAGTCTAGATGGGTGCGGTAGGCTGCTCCCCATGCTAAGATGCCATATGAGAGGCGAGACTGTACAAAGGCGAAATAAGCTATTTTAAGTTCGTTAAAATTGAGAATTTCTCCAAGTTTCCTGAATGCAAATTTATATTTCTGTAAGGATTTCAATTGGAAATCTATATGTTCTATGGCCACTTGAGTCTGGAAACAAAAATTATGCCCAGATACATATATGTAAAAACCCATTCAATACTTTGACATCTGCACGATTTATTTAAAGTCATTACAATTATGAATTTTAAGATCCTCTAGATTGTAATGCGTTGAATGAGTAAATGCAATTGGCAGTGACTTGGTTTTAGATAAATTTAGTGATAATATATTAAAATGATCATGATAGGCTAATAGTTCAATTTTCCCGGGCTTTACTAATTTCATCAAGTTTTATGTTTTATAATTAAACAGTCAGCCTTTCCAACGATGAACAAGAATAAACATTAGTAACTTAAATAATATTACAAAAATCATGAGGTGTTTAAAAACATTAGTTAAGTAAGTAGGCTCATCCTAGAAATTTAACTGAGTTAATTGAAGTGAAGAGAAAAGTCTTGTGTTATGAACTTTTAATTGAGCAATTTATTACAAATATTAAAAAAAGAGAGACTTATTTGATCTCAAACTCTGTTTGAAAGCTATGAATTTATTAATGTACTAGCAGGTAACCCGTGCTTCGCAAGGGTCTTAATGAAATCTAGAAGAATTCAAAATAGGCCTATAAGAATCCTTGGTTGATTATAGTTATTTGTGCAACTAGTGCGCAAAGTGACAGTTTGCTGCACCGAAAGAAACGTTTACGCCCGAGCCGTAGGCGAGTGGCCTCTTGAGTGCAGCAGAGGAACTTTGCGCACGTATTTCACATTTAATTTTTCCTACAGTTACCATTGAATCACAGAATAAGTACAGAATGGAAGCTTGTAATAAATCGCCAATCTAACCAATGCTTTTTACATGACCCCAATACTAAACACGTCACGTGACCTTGGGAAGTTCCAATCCTGGTCTTCTGATTGGCTCGTAGCAGTGAACAAGATCAATTAATCCGGATCATTAAAGTGATCCGAACCTACCATCAATACTAATACAATGCGGCGCTTCCTAACAAGATGGCGGATTTTAGCGTCAGGGTACTAGCCAAGTTTCCGTACTGTATGTATACTGTGATTGAATATGAGAAGTGGTTGATTGAATGATTATGGGTAAAATGATGGCTGAAATCCATCAAATGTTTGTGTGTGTGTGTGATGCTGTCATTAATAGCAACTTTAATTCATTTAAAAATTAATAATCCAATTGAAGTTGAAAATTCTCAGCCAAAGTTCTCATTTTTATTCATTCAAGAATCAGGAAAAGTACAGATGGAACAAAAACTTCACATTCAAAATACACGCCAACAAGCTGGCTGAACCGAGATGCAAGATGGCTGAACCGACAAGCGCGCGACCTAGCGGGAAGAATCGTACCTAAGTTTGTTTCATCCAGCTAAAAATTACTGAAACAAGATTCAGAAATTTAGACTTTTGCTCAAATTAACGAGAAAAATGCTCAAAGTAAACTGAAAAATATTTATAAAAATAACATAGACAACAGAGAATATTTATTGTAGTATTGTTATGTTTTTTATTATTTTTATTTATATGAATATCGAACGGTAATCATTTAACCTCAAAATTCGAATTTTATAATGTATATTTGCTACTTTTCTCATTTCTTGGAGTTGAAATAATAATTATCAATAGAAAAGAACTATTATTTATTATTTCATGATGAGAATTCGTAAATGATGATTATTTAATTATGATTTGGATGAACATTATTCTTGTTTTGGATTTCTAGATTGGGATTTTATCATAAATGTAGAGTAGCCATTGTAATGATTCTTATCTAAATCTAACCAGTCATTTTTACCAACTTAATTTTTGTTTTCGTGCACTAATCCTCCATATAACCCACCAACTATTTTGTGTTGCCATGTTGCAAATCTGGAGTGCAGAAAAATTTTTTTCCTACAGATACCCTGAAAAGTGACCATTTGTGCACTGATTGCAGGCTGCAAAGAATCACTTTTCCGCACTAGTGCGCAAAGTGAGTACTTTGCGTACTCCAGATTTGCAGCATGACAATGCAAATTAGTTAGTAGGTTAAATGGAGCACCAGTGCAGCAAAATCAAAATTAAGTTGGTAACAGTGAGTGGGCTGCTATAGTGAGTAGAGGTGCAACGAAGCACAACGCGCTAATTATTAAGTATATATTATAATGGAGGACAACGACAGCACAGTGCCACCACAGCACACACCACACAGCCGCCTCGCCATTCAAACACTACTACATTATTCAGGCGATTTTACCCATAATTACCCACTTTTCATATTCAATGGTAACTGTAGGAAAAATTTAATGTGAAATACGTGCGCAAAGTTCGTTTGCTGCACTCAAGAAACCATTCCGCCCTCGCCTTTTCTTTCGATGCAGCAAACTGTCACTTTGCGCACTAGTTGCACAAATAACTATTCCCGCACTAGAGCGGAAAAGTGAATCTTTGCGTTCTGTAATCAGTGCAGGAATCGTCACTTTTCAAGGTAACTGTGAGAAAAGAATTTATATGCTGCATTTTAAGTAAATCAGTATGACCACCTTTCAATTAAAAAAAGAAGTTTGATTCAAAATGGAAAAATTTGGGTGTGACGGAAAACCTGTTTTTATCATTCGAAAAGGATCCCCAATCATACCTATATTCTAATTTTCCTTTTAAGAGAAATCTTCTGCTGCTTCCATACAAACTGGAAGCATTACAAATAATTGAAAACTTGACAAACTGAAAACTTGATGTAATCAAATCTTTCAAGAATTTAAAATTGGTCTTTAGGTCTATTGGCCACAAGTGGACATGTTTTGATGCGAACAAACACAACCCTACTCTCTCTTATTATATAGAATTTTCTATTCCAGCATCATTAAAATATGTTTAAATTAAACCAGATAATTGTAATGATTTACAGCTTAATAGATAATATTATTGAAATAACTATCATGCAGAAATTTGAGAAGGTTTAGTAAGATTTCTTAAAACTCACCTCATTTTTTAAAAGTTCTTCCTTCAGCACCTGTAAAATAAATAACCAAAGTTATTGGATTAGAACTGAATTATTAATTTAAAAAGTACAATAATGAAAAGTGATAAATTGAGATTTACCTGAGCTGATTTAGAGCAAGGGCCATTTTCCAAGAACTTCGTTATCAAGAAGTACAACTCTGCAACAATGAATTATCACATTAGTGTCAGTTATTTGTAAAAACTCTATTGAGTTTAGAAAATGACCTTATCTATATATATTTTTTTCATCTTACCAAAGTTAGTTGCGTTCACTTCCTTCTTGCTCATGGCTTTTATTTAACTTCTAAGACAATAACAGTCTTTTCTGTATATTCATGTACACCTTTCCTAACCTAGACATGAAGTCTGTTTACAACCAATCATTAACGAACACAGTAATAGCATAAACACGTATTTCCCTGTTAAACAAAATTTGTTCAAGATGCTTCATTACTTTTTTATGGGATAAATTTTAATAACTCCAAAGAATAATGGAAAAGTTATTGATAATTCAATTGAAAACAATACAGACTTAAAAATATAACCATATCGTATCATAATTCCGGGGCCAACCAATACTCCAATAGACTCAATTTATTTTTCACCCAATCTACAATTTCACCCAATATTATGGAATCGTGAAAAAGCCGTGAAACCACTTCACCCAAACAACACTTCATAGCCTTTATACCCAAACACCAACTCACCCTATACAAAGTAGAAAGAATCTTTCTTCTCTGTGCCCTATACGATCAATTCATCGACCAAACTGTGCTGCACTCTATAGTGAGGTCCACGTTATAGAGGCAGTGGATGAGGATAGAAGAATAGCGATGCCGATTCTCTTCATTAATTAATTATATTTCTACACTGTCAGAAACATAATTGGCATCGTTGTGAACCTAGAAAAGGATAGTACCACCGGCTTTGTCGAATGATAGACAAGGATAGCAAAACCAAAGTTGATCGAATACTGTCATTATAACGTGGACTATTATGTAGATCCAGAGAAAACTTCTATAATTATTAATTCTGTGGTAAATCACAGAAAGTAGAAGGAAACTCTTCTTCTCTGTGTGTAGATGTACTCTGTACAGTTCAACTGGTCTAAAGCAATAATGTATAAAAAGCAATTTAAGTCAGCTGATAAAATAAACTTCAAAATGGTCTGAACACCAGTTCACAGTGATGTTTGAAGCTTTAGCGATGGGGAAAATAGGAGGAAAAATTTACCTTTACCACCTGTTGCAATATGTTGCAGTTGTTACTCTGTTATTTTTTACTTGTTGCAATAGTATATTTCGCACCTAGGGCCGAAAATGAGATATTTCCGGCTCGAAATCGGTTTTTAAGTCCGAGGCCGTAGGCCGAGGACTAGAAAAGATTGAGAGCCGGAAAATAAAGTTTCATCGAGTTTCCTGCTTTCATCATAGTTGATGCTTCGTTGTTTAGTAGTTTTCCTTTTATTATTGATAATTAGTTTTATTAATTCATCATAAATTTATTATAAGTGTTGTATATATAAATTTTAATTTCATATTAGTTTTATTCCAGTAAGGTAAGTTCTCAATATAATTATATATAATCTATTATTCTCTATAAGCCGTCGGTCCTATAAATTTGTCACAAGAATAGAACTTCCACAATTTATATTCTCATTTGTATCTTTTAGAAATTAATGAATTCTCATTCTCTGTTATTTGAAAAAACCACTATGTCTTCAAATTTAAAGTATGGATTTCAATAAAAATAATTAAAGTTAGTGAATGAAATAGTATATTTTGCTCCTAGGACCGAAAATTGTTTTCAAGTCCTAGGCCGTAGTAGGCCTCGGACTAGAAAAGATTAAGAACTGGAAACACATTTTTGCCCCTGGTGCGAACGCTATTTTTCGCCACACAAAAAATAAAGTAGGTAATAAGTTATATTTAATATATATGAGAATAATAATTGTGTATTAGGCTTTTCAAAATGGGCGCCTATTAACCTCGGGGTGACCCTGATGTTATTGGGGTACGTGACACGGACGATTTCCCTATCTGTACCTACATATACATGCTCTTCATTTTTCTCGTGTCATCCGCACATTAAAGAAATGCTGGTCTGGCCCTACCTTAAGTTAGGGTTTGAATTAGAGCTTGGCTACAGTCAGCTCATAATAATTATTTTCTCGATTATTTAGTTAGTTAACATCTTATTATATGTTTTACTACTCGTGACTTGTGAGCTGAAAAAATACCTTAAAAATACTTGTGTGATCTATGACCTTAAAACAGTTTTAAGTTGCATCTATCCTATCCTATCGTAAATCGTTTTTTAATTTTACTGTACTATTTATTGTATGGGTTGAATTAGTTTTAAATAATATTATTCAACCGGAACGGCAGTTTCTTATTAACCGATCGTGAGTGAGATTTTTATTTGACTCGGATTTACTTTCTCCTGTCTTTCTGTCTTCTGTGTGACACGATTACGGCCAAACGCTTTGATATAATCGTATGAGATTTGGCAGGAATATCCCTTTTTTAACTACGCGTCAATGCATATGTAAGGTTTTTTTTTAATTTTCAATTTAAGGACAAATAAATATAATTAAAAAAAATCAAAAAACGAATGTTTTAGACTTGACACATTGGGCGCATTTATGTACATGATGGACCTTCTAGCTTATCAGCAATTAGCACAAATTTTAGAAGTTCTACCAACATATTTATTTTTATCTCTTTAGTATCACATGTAGCCCATGCATGATTTTCAGAAAGTTCATTTGGCAAGTAATGACTTTGACTTCACATTTTGCTAATTTGTTACCTGTTCATAATGGTGGTATTTCTTTACGCAGATGTTACAATTCATATCACAGAAGGTATTATTTATCAAATACTTCTGCAACAAATTCAATATTAAGCTGCGTTCACACCAAAGTTATTAACAAAATGTTTAATTTTCCGTTCTTGAAGATTTTATTAGATTGACATAACTTATATCATATAAATGATGTGCATAAGTTTGTCAAGCTCCGTTTAATCTAATATCTCTGGTGTAAACGCAGCTTAACACTCTTAACGTATCGTTGGGACAGACAGGGAATATATGGACTATGAACAGACATTATATTATAATCTTTTAAATCAAAATGCAGGTATGGCTGAAGGAGTCCCTCCTCTGCAAGAGGAGGAAGATGCCGATGTTTTGGACCAACAACCTGGTCCTGCCAATGCAGATGGTCCAAGACCATCGGAAACGATCCCTGGGCAGAGACCCGGAAGCCATATTTATGCAGACGGGAACGGGTATTATTACAGGACTCGAAGAGTCGTCGAAGACAAGAGGTAATTAAAATTGGTGAATCATATAATCAATCAATCAATGTAAATTTGGTATTTATTGTGAATTGAAAAGCAACTTATAAGCCATCCTGGGGTCGCATAGATGTACGTGGCTACTTTATTGAACTTGTGGGTATCTTGGTGGAGCAATTTCCAAAGGACCAAATTCCAATTGGACCAAATTCCAATTATCTTGCGATTTATTTTCATTTTAAACTAGAAAAGAATTATGAAAGCCAGAGTTATACTTACAGAAATTGTAATATATTTGTTAATCTATACTATAATAAAGGAAAGAACTAGCTTATACACGTACGGGATAGGAAAATCATGTTTGACGCAACATCAAGTCTCAACGACTGGACTGATTAAATTGAAATATTCCATATAGATTTTTAATTAGCCGGGGATGGTTATAGGTCTATTTTCAACCACTCAAGATTTCATTACGTCAAGTTTTCAGTTTGTCAAGTTTTAAAATGGACCCTTATTGTGGAGCAAGGGTTACCCGCTAGTATCACATTCTGACTTATTTATTATAGGCTGAACGTTAGGTCTATGATTTGACTGATTTTCTTACGCCTTTCATCTGTCTGTAAAATTTATTCATTTATTTGTGGATACAATCACATATAGCCTATCATATAAATATGATTGGGAAGGAACAACAGGCTTGGCCAAAAACTATTCATAATCCATATTATGAATAAGTTTCGGACTTATCAGCCGTTGGTGAGCGAGTTCTCCAGCCGGAGGTGCTCACTAATTTAAAGTACTTCAACAAGAAGTTGAATTTGACAAGAGAGAAAAGAGAAATGTGATTTGTTTTTATCCTCTGATAATTTGCAGGTACTTAGGATGCAATAATGGGCAGTGCCGTGCATTTTGGGTGGATGCGGGTCGCTGACAGGTCGCCAATCATACCGAGCCGCAACACAACTGGCGACCAGATCCGCCCGGCAGGCGGGCAAAAAAAGAAATTTCTGTCTACCGTGAAGAGGCGGGCGAGAGAGGAAACAGATGTTTCCATCCCCACCATTTTCGCCGGTGAAGCAATCAGGTTAATATTGAAAACAAATACTTTTTTAAAGTATAAGTGTTTGCTATGTCTTTTCCATGTTGACTGTAGGACGGCAGGAGAATGATTTGTGCTTTCCGAATTTGTTGAATTCTAACATTTGAAAATAGCAATTTTTGATTATATATTTATATATACACAACGAATAACTTTCTTTCTACTAGTTGTAACGTATGATAAATTTGAACTTTGTTCGAATAAATCTAAAACGTTACCTTTTCGTAAGTTATGAAATTCGGCTTGCCTCACCGTTTGTGATGTATGGTTGTTGAAGTAATTATAAATGCAAAAGTTTCGATAGAGGATAGGCACTAGAGAAATTAAGCAGTATTTATATAAAAAATAATAGAATATAACGTTTGAATTATAAATATTGATGAATAATGTACTTCTGCTTTTTTTGTAGCTCACGATTTTTTGACTTGCGGACGCATTCCGAACATCGATGTTCATCCTTGGAGAAGAATGTTCAATATTGATATCTCTGCAAGGAGCGTTGAGTATCAATGTTCAAAACGCGTCCGCATATAACAAATTCATAAGTGAGCTGCAAAGCAAGCCAATGTATATTATTTATTAATATTTAGTACGGCAGTTTCAAGAAGTAAGGATTACCTCAACAATCATGTATTCATTATCCTCTATCATTTAAACAGAAAATTTTTGAATATTTTAGGAAGAATTTAGAGAAGCGATCATCTGCTATAAACATTTTTGATTTATGAATCTTTGAATTTGGCAAATGAGAGATACTCGTGAAGTATAAGTGTGGAGGGTCAGGACGGGTAGGTCTACATTGGAAATTACCTTCAATAATTTGCATAGCAAGATTGTGAGTGTGTAATCTTGTAAAACTTAAGAATATAATAGAAATAGTTCAATATTGAGGGTTGCCTTGATCGCATGAGACGCGTGGAGAAAACAAGGTGTGACATTTTTGAAAAAAGTTTGTCTTCATTTCTTTTCTATTTTTTGCTAAAATAGCAAAAACTGAATTGTAATATTGTAATAACTGTATTGTAAATTAGTGCTCTCTCATGCTATTGGATCTTCTGAAACAGATACTGCTCACTATAACATTTATTTTTCTTCTAATATTGACTGTATTATTACAGATGACATTGTAAACCGGGAGGAGTTTATGGGGCAAGGCGTTGCACTTGTGGAAGAAGTGCCACTTGCCGCTCCACCAGCTCCATTGGCTCCACCAGCACCATTGGCTCCACCAGCTCCATTGGCAGTACGGGATCTGCCTGGTTAGTTGATCTTCATAATAGCTATTTTAAACAAGTTTAAATTTTATTAGGAAAGTTCAAGTGTTCTTGTTCAAGCGAGCAGATAGTTTTTGTATGAAATCAATTGATCTTAAAATTGTTTTGGCTCTTACAAGCTAACCCATTACTTGACTAGTAAAGTTAAAACAGTGAATAATTGTTTCAATACTCTCGACTTTCACTTCAGAACTTGTTGTTTCAGTGATTGTAACTATTTAGCCCAGTCAATGAAGGTCTAAAAAAGCAGTTTCGATCCGAAAATTAAATAAAAGCTCAATTCCCCACCATCGATAGAACCCTCTTAGAGGGTCATTCTCCCAAAAGTCCCAAGAAATCCCCTTGGAGCTTTCTGCCCCAACCCCCCAAAACATGAAAAATGCAGGTAAACACGGGAAATCAATTATCTCTGTAACCATTGATCAGAAACAGTTCTATTATATGCCATTCGATTTGTTACATTATGGGTTACAATATTGGTTATATTCATTTTTTCAATAAAATCAACAGTTTTCTTGATAAAATAATATATATGTAAAAATTCAGGGGGTTTGTGATTTGATGTTTTTGTTTTCTTCGATTAACTTCGAAACAAGTAGTTTTGAAGGAAAATGAGACAAATAATTGATGTAGCCACTGTCATTGCAAATCCATTGATGTATATTGTTATGTATTTGCGATTCGATTTGACGCTGTGGAGGGGGAAACAGTCGATGCGGAACGGCGCGGCTGACTCTCTTAGCCATAGTAAACAGCAAACTGGAAATCAAATATCTCTGTAACCATTAATCGGAAAAAAATCTGTCATATGTCATTCGATTCGTTACATTATGGACTAAAATATTAGTTGTATCCATTTCCTCAATGAATCAAACAATTTCCTTGATAGAATAATATATATGTAAAAATTGAGGGGTTTTCGATTTGATTTTTGTTTTCTCCGATGAACTTCAAAGCAAATAATCTAAAGAAAATTAGACAATTAATTAATGTAGCCACATTCATTGCGAATCCATTGATGTATATTGTTATGTATTTGCGATTCAAGTTGACGCTGTGGAAGGGGAAACAGTCGACGCGGTACGGCGTGGCTGACTCTCTTCACCATAGTAAACAGTAAAATACAGTAGTAGGCCTACTGCTTTCTAAGTTGCATCTTATTCACACTATGGCGCTCGAAACAATCAATTTTGTCTATTGTTTTGACATGCAATGAAACTAATTTTTCACATTTTAATTCTCTAAATTCTCTAAAATCATTTTGTTGTTATATATGTGCTAAATCATGCATTCTATGACAGACAAAGATATTGTTTGCAACCGATAAAATATTCATACTATTACATGATATAATACATATTTAAAATATGTGTGTATGATCATAATTCTATGCTAAAATTTATCATAAGTTATGAATGTCAAAAACTGAGATAAATCATAGATTAGTCTACAATAGTGTTAACAGTGGCAATTTCCTGAAAAATCATAGCGTGCAGTGTTTGCTGTTTCTCTACAGTAGTTGATATTCTCCAAGCCAGATTGATAATATACCTTCAGTTTAGCCAAATATATATGATGGCTGAGGCATAAAAAAATTAATACATTGGGCTTATTGAGTTGAAACTTTCTATGATTCTCTCTGTAAAGTAGCTTATCTTCCGTTCTTACTATTTGAATCTACATTATTTAGACAGTCCAATATGAAAATTCAGTAGATTCTAAAGATGAAAGCCATGCAAACATACAAATTAAGGAAGAGTAAGCATGCATAAAAGTTAGGAAAATCATGAAAGTGTTTCACATTTAACCACAAAGTACCCTACTGTATAAGATTAATTGAAAGATGATTCATCATCTTCTATTATTTTTGTTAACATATCGGTTTTTCACCTCCACTCGCATCTTGTCATTCATTACACAAGGTTGGCAGAAGCTTTTCTTTATGTCGATTAATTTTGATTGAAATTGATCTCGATTAGGGCACCAAAAGAATAAATCATTTTCTATTTGAAGCATCCAAATTAAATCAATTGAACATGATTTCTTATGACTTAGCATTCACAGATTTAGTTGGGTGAAGCTATTTGAAAAATGTACCTGATTATCAATTTCATGGTTTTATACCATTCTAGTTCATTGTGATCATTGAAGGGTTGAAATGATGAGTTAGTTCAAGTGAATTCTAGTACACAAGTATATTGTGCTTATAATGGGCTCTTCTTTATTTTCTATCGATGTTTTGCTCCAGTAGGTAGAGAAAATTTGAAATGTTGGTTTTACATTTTATAAGCTTTATAAATAATATAAATTAACGGTGATATTTAGTAACATTTGTTAATATTTGAACCGAATGTGCAACAAATTAATCTACTTTCAGCTTGAAAATTTACAACTTATTAGGAGTACAGTGTTATCATATAGTATCTCAGGTAGGCCCACCCATTTATTTTTTTTGTTCACGTGATCTGATGATATTCATTCCATTATTAAGTGTTTAAATTATAAAGAGTGATGAAACAAGATAAAACACAAGAAAAGCTATGAAAAGAAATTTTGAATCTTCATTTTTCACAAAATAAGGATAAGTTGAAGGAGTCGGACACATATATATCATGAAACTTCGTTGAAAAACATCAATATCTGAAACTAGAGTTATCAAATTGTGTTACCTTGACTGGTATGGAGAAGGCACACTTCAAATTAATATAATAAATTCTGTGAGCTAACAACGAAATCCTGATTTTTATCATGAGCATGGTTAAATCAAGAAAATTGTAATATTTTTTTAGAGTATTGAAAAGTGAAAATCTATATACAGCGCATGACAAGACAATAGACAAAATTAATTGTTTCGAGCGCCATAGTGTAAATGAGATGCAATGTAGACAGCAGTATTATACTGTTTACTATGGTGAAGGGAGTCAGCCGCGTCGGCTGTTTCCCCTTCCACAGCGTCAACTTGAATCGCAAATACATATAACAATATACATCAATGGATTCGCAATGAATGTGGCTACATTAATTATTCGTCACATTGTTCTTTAAAATTACTTCCTTCGAAGTTAAATGGAGAAAACAAAAAAATCAAATCGAAAAACCCCTAAATTTTTACATTATATTATTTTATCAAGGAAACTGTTCGATTTATTGAGGAAATGAATCCGACTAATATTGTAGTCCTTAATTTAACGAATCGAATGACATATGATAGATTTTTTTCCGATTAATGGTTACAGAGATAATTGATTTCCAGTTTGCTGTTTACTATGGCTAAGCCAGTCAGCCGCGCCGTTCCGCGTCGACTGTTTCCCCTTCCACGGCGTCAAATCGAATCGCAAATACATAACAATATACATCAAAGGATTTGCAATGAGAGTGGCTACATTAATTATTTGGCTCATTTTCCTTTAAAACTACTTGCTTTGAAGTTAATCGAAGAAAACAAAAAAATCAAATCGAAAAACCCCTAAATTTTTACATTATATTATTTTATCAAGAAAACTGTTAATTTTATTGAAAAAATGTATGACTAATATTGTAGTCCATAATATAACGAATCGAATGGCATATAATAGAACTGTTTCCGATCAATGGGTACAGAGATAATTGATTTTCCGTGATTACCTGCATTTTTCAACTTTGAGGGGGGCTAGGGGGGAAAGCTCCAAGGGGATTTCTTGGGACTTTTGGGAGAATGACCCTCTGGGAGGGTTCTATCGATGGTAAAAGATTCAGCTTTTATTTAATTTTCGGATCGAAAAAACCTTTATTGACTGGGCTAATTATTGATATGTAACGTTTCACTTCTCAAGAAGCCGGTTCAACATGATGTTATTCTATTCAAACTTACTTATATTGTAAATTTTGTTCTTGTAAATGGTTTATTCCCTGCCTGCTTGAAAGTAACCAAGGTAATGCAAATATTTAAAGGTGATCCAAATGAGTCTGAGAATTATAGACCAACAGCAATTGTGCCCATATTGAGTAAAATTATTGAATCATGCTTTCTAATTCAACTTAATAAATATTTTGTTTGTATTAATTTACTTTATTCACTACAGTTTGGCTTTCGGCTCAACCACTCCACAATAGATGCAGTTGAGAAAGTTGTTGATTTGGTATTGGATGGTTTCGAACAAAAGCTTACTATGGGATCTGTCATGATAGATCTGGGTAAAACCTTTGAGTGTGTTTCGCACTCCATTCTACGTACTAAGTTAGAAAAGTATGGAGATGTTGACAAGGAGCTCAGGCTTATTCGAACATATTTGAATGGTAGAAAACAGATGGTCAGCTGTGACTATAAGAATTCGACATTTCTGGAAGTGAAAGTAGAAGTCCCATGGGGATCCGTACTTGGACCTTTTCTATTTTTAGTATTTATAAATAATTTCAGCTTCAATAATTCTGTATTCTCTGTATTGTATGCAGACGACACAACCATGGTTCACTCAGATGTTGACTTGAAAAGTGTTGGAAATAAACTTGATAGGGCCTTAGAAGAATCAAAATTGTGGTTTGATGCTAATATGATGACTATTAATGGAAATAAAACAGAACAATTAATTTTCTCACTTACTAACAAATGTAATCTAAATGTGGCAGATGATTTATTTCAGCCTGTTAGACTACTGGGAATATTCATGGATAGTAAACTCACTTGGAATCATCATGTTGAAAGTGTATGTAAAAAGCTTGCTCGTATTAATTTTCTCTTGAGAAAATTGAAGGCTTGTGTGAGCTTGAATGTCATTGTAATGATCTATTATAGACTGTTCCATTCACATCTCATTTACGGTGTAAAATTATGGGGTAACTCACCTTCAGCTAAAAATTCCTTCATATGGCAGAAAACGGCAATGAGAATAATATTTCATCTGAGTTATAATGAAACTTGTAGGAATATTTCTCCGGAAAACAAAATAATGACTTTGCCATGTCTGTACATTTTTTATAATTTAGTTTTTGTTAAGAACAATATTCATTTATATAATGAAATCTCGGAAACTCACTCTTACAATACGATACAAAAGGACCTCGTTGTGAGACCTAGGGTTGAACTGCACAAATCCATTGAAAGTCATAGGTATCAGCAGATTCTTCTCTATAATAAATTACCAAGCAGTGTGAAAAAACTACCATCAAAGCAATTCAGTAGAGTCTTAGGTAACTGGCTGAAAGCAAAAGTATTCAGTATAATGAATTTGTAAATTGTATGATAACCAAATGTAAACTGTTTCAACTATATAACTTACGACAGAGGTTGTATTATAAATTGTTTCATTGTTTGACAATGTTGCTTTCTTGTAAAGTTTCAAGGCAAATAAAATTCTTGATTCTTGGCTCCACCAGAAGAAGCTCGACCAGCAGCTGGAGGTGCTCCGAGAGTTAGGAGAGGCCGTGGACGAGGACCCAGGAGAGGGAGAGTGGGACGCGGATTCGCTGGTCGTGGCCGGGGGGAAATTCCCATTCCTCCACAGAATGACGATGTTGGTCGGGTACGGCCTTGCGTGATCTGTCTGGACCATCCTTCAACACATATATGTTCGCCGTGTTTACATCTTTGTATGTGTGAAGGATGTGCCCAGCAGAATCCCGCACACCAAATCAACCTGCGGTGTCCCTTGTGCAATGATCCTCGTGGCTCGTGTATTTTATTAAATAATTCAATAGAATACACGACTATACTGGTTGCAATTTACAATGTGTTGCGGCACACCTCTCCTACTTTCTTCAAGAGTTGAAGAGGAATGCGCTCTTCCGAACCTAGTTCTTTCACAATACCGGGTGCTATTGACCCAAACACCATTTAGGTACTTCTGAAACGTTCCATTTAGTTCGGAAAAATGATTCTTATTTATTTAATGTAATAAAAATGATGTTGGAGGTTCGGTAAGACAAACAACTATTGATTCCAATAATAGTCTTTATTCTACTGGCGTCTTTAGCCCTAAGTACAAGAATGATTTTGCATTGAAATTGTATATATCCCATCATTTAAGGTCTTATTACTACATTTACAAAGGAGAAGTGACTCATAAAAAACTAACTGGGCCCTTATAACTACTAAATGAATACAAAGACCTTAAAGAGATATCTTTAAGGTCTTTGAATGAATATAATATAAAATAGGTTTCATATCCAGATTTCACACCCCAAACAATTGATGTTTCCTTTACCAGCTCTCAAACAAAACAAGAAGGATGAGCAATCAAAAACCCTCCAAAAAGACATTCTAACCTCAAAATTGAATAAAATATATTATGACATCATTAATTCTTATCATTTTAATTAAGATAAAGTATATTATAATACATTGTAAATATTTTTATATTAGTTTTTAGGTTTAAGTTTGTAATAAAGAATAAATCAATTCAGTTACATTTCATATAGGTACTCAATATTTGTGCAGTTGCAGTTTATACTTAATGTTTTTGGTTATGTTATATTATAAATAATATTATTTAGACCTATTTTGATTAGTTTTAATAAATATTCAATTATAATAACATTGATTACATTATTTCAATTCATTGCACTTAACTTGTAAAGTTATTGAGTGGCGCGCGGTTTGAATGTTCACATTATAGTGTGAACAAATTTTTGCAAAGTAAAACAATAGAAGTTCAGTATGTTACTCAATTGCAAAATAGCGAATCTTCAAAATAAGTACTTCTTCATTCCCAACGTTGTAAATATATCAATTATTTGTTAGTTATATATACTGAATTGTAAACTTTATTCTTATTGTATATATTTTATTATTTTAAAATTTACTGTGACTATTGAATAATTGATTTAGTGCATTGTTTATAGTAATGATAATATCATTTTAAATTATATACTACAATGTTTCTGTATATAGACTTTCATTTATTTATTCAATAAACTTGTTCTAATGAAAGTAATTTACCGAGTTTAATGATAATTTATTACTATACCTTTTTACAAATTCTCTGTCCTTTGTCTAGAGTCCTAGTGTAATAAGCGATATGCTGCTACTAATCTATCAGAAATCAATATATTTCCTCACTCTGATCAATAATTTGAAGAAGGCTCACCAGTTAAAATACTCAATTCATTTTTAAAATTCACTGTCAAAAAACATGATAATAAGTAGGCCTATGATGCAAATGCATCTATTTGATGTATGGTAACGATAATTCAATTGGAAAAAAATATTATAATTAAATTTATGGTAACGAATTCAAATAGGCCTTTTTGACATTTATTAGGCTATAGTGTTATGAATGGGCCTTTCAATAAGTGGCTCTAGGGCCTTTAGCAATCAGTGACTAGGATGGGACCTGGAAACATCTACCGCGCTGCAGATTGCACAAACCTGACTTTGGCTATCCCTACTGGATGAGAGTGTTACTGCATTTTGATAATCGGTAGCGACGAGTAGCTAATACTATTTTATATTTGTTTTTAGGGTAACTCTTTTCAATGGTTTCCAGTTTATATTCGAAATGCATCAATTTATACAACTAGTTGGATTATTATAAATTAACCTCCCAATCTATTTCATGAGATAAACAGTGATTCCACTATTTACTAATTATCTCGCCTTAATTCTTATTAACATTTATAAATAATTATTCTTGGTTGAAGGGACGGGTCAAAAGTTTGTTTCAAAAGCAATTTTCACTTCAACACTAAGTAGGTGACAGATTATCATTATAAAAACTCAAATAATGACAATCAACTTATATTTGATTCAATAAAGTATGCTTTATTAATCATTGGCTATTAAAAGTAAACACAAAGAGGCCTATTATTTTCCAGTTAAAATCGTCTATTTCTTCAAATGTTGGATTTTCTTTCGTACAATCAGCTTATTGAGCTTGATGAGAATAATTTTGTAGTGGAATAATTTTATAACTAGATATTGAGAACGTCCGTCCACACTTGATGAAGGTAAGGTAAATGTATATAAAGTTCTGAAGGTGGTGTAGTTATTCGTATTGAATAAAAATACACAGTGTTGTTTAACCAAATATTTATTAAAAAATCGAGATACCGCTTGTTGCACCATTATCAATCCCTGGTAAACTATGGAGATCGATAATGGTGTAACCCTCGAAACCGGTAACTCAATAAATAAATCTTTGTTTTGATAATAATAATATCGAGTGATCTGGCTGGATCAGGTCCGCTGTCAGAGTTTTCAGGTCGCAACTGATCAATTTCAGGGCCTCTGACATGACCTAACGACTGCTATTTAGGCAGCCGGGACCGACGGCTTAACGTGTCCATCTGAAACATGGGAGTGTTTTGATAACATATTGTCTTTTTAATCCGTGTAAGAATGTATCACATTCATTAAAAACACCAAATTTTCCAATACATTTTAATGCGTTGGATTTCTCATAAACAATGTATACATCATGAAAGTATGTGGTCATACATAATTGCTGTGTTATCACAATACATATATTGCATGAAAGATTATCAAAATGCTTGTATTGCCATGTCACATTTGGCAAAGCTGAGTAATCTCAAGTTGGTGTTAATACTCAGTTCCTTTATATTGTATTCTCTTTAATTCTTATGTTACACTCAGCGCAAATAGATTCAAGCCTATCTAATTGAAATTATATTGTAGGTACGCCTACCAGATTATCTAATGACAGTACAATGTGGGGTCTAGAACAAGATAACAAATAATTTTACATATCTCATAATAATACAACAATTTAATTAATATAGCCTCCATTACGTTTTTGAAAATATTATAAAATAGGAATTGGGTGAAACACACTATAGCTGAGCTTATTTCAAAAAATCATTTCACTTATATGGGCCACTTTAATCAAATTAATAAAATCAATTTGAAAACTTGTAGTACCATTTTATTAAAACTTTTATAGTTTATTTAAAGCTTTTATTGTTTTAATAGAAGAATACTACAAATTTTTATATTGTTTTTTATTAATCTGATTATATTAGATTATATTCTATTTTCAAGGACAGTAAAGTACTGAGTGTAAGACAACTCTACATCCAGGCTATCATCACGCGAATGAGGAGAAACAACGAACACATAAGACTGGCACATCATAACCATCAAACAAGGCAGAGAAACACGTATTCAATAGTACCAAGGATGAACACTACATTTGGGCAAAGAAACTACACATATTTGGGACCAAAAATTTATAATTCAATACCAAGTTACATTAGGGAAGAATTCAATAGACACAGGTTCAAGAAAAGTTTATTTTCCTGGTTGGTTGATATTGGAGTGGAAAATTGTGAAAATTTAGTTAGACTGTAAATATTGAAACTATTTATTCTTCATTCCACTCTTTACTGTTTTTCATTTTTCTAAAAATAACCTTTCTTATTATTATCCTTAATAGAACATTAATATTTTTTTACTAATTCCATAATTTTGTTTGTTTGTATTATACATTTTTACTAATTTTATTATAAAAAACTTTAATCCCATATCAGTGAATGAAGTTTGTAAATAGTAATTATTACACGCAATAAGCAACTAATTACTTATACCCCAACACATATAATATATAGTGGGGTGTATATTTATTCATTGAAATTATCATTTATTCATTGTTGAAACACCGCTGATTTATATAGTTATATTACAATACTATATTATCAATATTCTAATGTTGCATTCAATCTTCATTGTAATTAATAAGTTTTCATAATATGTGAAATTTGTTGCATAATTGGCTGTTGTACTGTAATTTATTATAGATTCGTGTATGAACCAGAATGTATTGTAACTTACTTGAATAAAAAATAAATTTGAATTTTGAACTTTTTGAAATTTGAATTAGAAACTGATGAAATTAGTAAGTAAATTATTAGAAACTAATAAAATTAGTAAGTAAATTTAAATTTTAAAAGAAATGTAAAGTAATAATTTATGGGATTTGAATTTTGGTACAAGCAAGATGGCGTCACCATGCTAATGCCTTTCCGATCTGTAAACTTTTTCTTTCTTGCAATTCATTAAGAAAATGAAGTTGACTTTACTTTACTTTACTTCTTATGTCTTCTCCGCAGTCTGCTTGACCGGGGAATCGTCTTTTTTGTCCCATCGTGGGGGTGTCGGTGTTCACTTTTATTTAAGGTGTGAGAAGGTGTGGTCATCAATGAATTCTGCAATGCTATAGTATGGTCTGTCCATCAGATATTGTTTTAGTCTTCTTGTGAAGGTGTTGTCATTCACTAGGGATTTTATGTTGCCAGGAAGCAGGTTAAACAGGTATGCCCCCGAATAGGCCGGAGATCTACGGTACTATACTTCTTAAGTCGATGCTGGGGGAGGCTTATGTCATCCACGTTGCGTGTTCTATAACTGTGCTTATCTCGTCTTAAAGCCGGACTTTGGTTTACCACTAGGATGATGGATTCCAGGATGTATATTGAGATCACTGTGAGGATACCTGTCTGCTTGAAGAGTGGTTTACAGTGTTCTATGTAGTTTTCTCTTAGTAGGATTCGCACTGCCCTTTTTTGTATCCTTAATATTCTCTCGAGATTTCCCTGTGCTGATGATCCCCATGCGACGATGCCATATCTCAGGTGTGACATAAATAATGAGTGATATGCGATTAGTGCTGTCCTCTCATCAGCAATATTTCTGATTCTGCGGATGACATATGTAGCAGAGGAGAGTTTTTTACACAAATAGTCCATGTGTTGCCTCCAGGTCAGATGGTTGTCGATAATTACACCAAGGAACTTTGTGCTTTCCACTGTTTTTATATTACTGTTTTGTGGTTCATCCTGGGTTTGTTTCATGTGTACTGTTTTTTCATTATTTATGGCCAGTTTCATTCTATTGCAGATTGAGGTAGCTTCAGTAAGAGTTGATTCAACTATATTGTTTCGATTTTCCTTTCTGTTTGTGGGAAGTAGTATACTTGTGTCGTCTGCAAATAGGATACACTTTTTGTTTTCTTGTAATTCATCCGGAAGATCATTTATGTATATAAGAAAGAGCAGCGGTCCCAGGATTGACCCTTGTGGTACTCCTCTTTTGACTGATCGTGCTGTTGATTTGAAAGTGATTATCTGATTTTGTCTTTGGAAATCCAGCTCTACATATTGTTTTCTATGTTGGAGGTAGTCTTCAATCCACTTGAGTGCTCTGCCTTGAATTCTCATTTTTATTAGTTTTGTTTTGAGTATGTTCCAATCGAGTACATCAAAAGCCTTCCGGAGATCGACAAACAGTCCTGATGCATATTTTCTATCCTCCCATATCTTACACACCTCATCACAGAGTTTGGAAATCGCTGTGGCTGTACTATGATTTTTTCGGAATCCATGCTGGCTCGTAGACAACAGCCCGTTCGTCTCCAGATATGAAATCAATTGATTGTATGCTGCCCGCTCTATAATCTTGGATACAATGGGAAGGTTTGCTATGGGTCTGTAGTTTTTTGGATCAGTATGGTCACCTGTTTTGAATTTGGGGTAGATCTTGGCTATTTTTAAGCTATGTGGAAATACTGCTTGTTCAAATGATGAGTTTACTATGTGCAACAGTGGGTTTCTAATTTCGTCCTCACAGTACCTTAGAATTTTCCCTGTAATTTCGTCATGACCTGAAGAGTTGTTTGGTTTTAGTCTCATAAGAATCTTGGTTAATTCTGTGTGAGTAACTGCATCAAAGTGGTCGAATATTTGAGCATTCTCTGTCAATTCCAGATTATTGGGAGTATTATTATGTCCATTCAGTTCTTTTATTGGCTGCATGAAGCCAGCGTTCAAGATGTTGCAAATTTGATAGGGATCTGTAATTTTTTGATCTCGCACAGTTAGGTAGAGGTTCTCATTTCTGACATTTTTGGATTTTTTTCTTTCCTCATTTATCGTTCTCCACAAGACTTTGGTTTTATTTTCTGCCTGTTGTATTTTCATTTTCAATTCGAGTTGCTTTTTGTTTTTTACATCCAGGTCATAAGCTTTTTTCATTGTCAAATGTTGTTCCTTGTCTTCCATACGGCCTGTGAGCATATACTTTGTAACATCTTAAATCTGGGTAGATGAAAAGCCCTAACAGAAATAGTAATAGGTCTAAAAATAAAGTAATTGGCTAATATCGCCAAGCAGATAATAATCAAGATAAGATAGCATCAGCTTGTTCTGGCTAAATGGTACAAGAACTTAAAAAGGATTTGAAGAAAGTTTACTACTCATAATATATTATTTATAAAATATTTGAAGATTGAGGTTAGATAGATGTATTCACAGATCGGTGACCTAGAGATCGATCAACCGAAGAACGTAGAATCTGACCAAAACCCCTTGGCAGAGCTTTATTGCATTCGGATGGTGTGCAATGTGAGAAAACACCCGTCCACGTGGCTAATTATTAGTTAGCATGGAATTAATATTAATATATATAATATTAACTAGCATGCAAAGAGCATAAATAAAAAACCAAATAAAAATAATTTAATGTATTCAGGAAATAAGAGTTACCAGGCGCATGAATACCTAATAAAATTTGCATGCACCAATAGTAAAACGGCAGTTAATAGGCGGCAACTGTAGGCCGATTCAAAAATATTTATATATATTTATATAATTGTAGTAGATTTCGTGTAAAAATTTGTGTAATCTATGTTATCAATATGGCTCGAATGCAAAGAAATTATTAATCATATAATCTAAGCAATATTTTGGCATTTTTTGTAAGATCTATTTGAATTTAATGGCGGAGGATTGGGATATTTAAATTTTATGCTAATTTGAAAGTCGGAAAGAGAATCTGTAAAACTTGAGAAGGAAGAACCAGCACTCGCCAGCCAGATGCCACCATAAGAGGACCCCAAATATTTTAGAGCGAAGTACCTTATTAATAATTTTGTAAAAGTTAAAGTTAAAGTAAATTATTAAATTTCTTAAAAGACTTCGTGATGCTATTGTGAAGCAGAAGTCATTTTTCATTTTTATTAAATTTATAACCCCTGGAGGAGACGATTCCGGCTACCATATTCCCGGACCACATGGAGTTGGATCGACATCGGCGGCTTACAAGAAGATTTTCGACACGTGAGTGATTTAAATTTGAATTTAGTGATGGGCGCCCTAGTGCTTCGAAATAATCTGATGATCAAAGCTAGCTCGCCGAAAGGGTTATTATAAATTAAGAAATTAATAAGATTAATACTTGCGCAAGTAAAAATTAGTATTAAAGGTATTTAATTGAAAGAAAAATATATAGATCAATATTTTAGAAATTTCTATTTAATCAAAGAAGTACGAAATCTAGGCTATTAAAACATATGTATCAATATTCAATTTTTGCAATACAATTTGCGATAATTTATCATAGTTCTAATTCACTAGATGAATGGCTCTACCTATTCCGTCAGGTGCCGAATCTTGCACCCTGAGATAAAAATATATATTCGATACAAATAAATCTACTAAATACTAGAGATTTTAATATATAGATATATTTGGATTATTAGTGGCTAATTTATCAAGCTGATCTTAGAGCACATATTTATGATTGAATTATCCAAGCCGACAAGTATTAGCAAGTACATGTCACAGCTACATGCCAAAGATTGCATATGATTTCAAGATAAAGGCACATGGTAATGATTCGTGCCATAAATCTAGAATATAAAGTTAGCCTGTGATATTTTTATTGATTTCAAATATTGTTCTATTTTTATATTATATTTTTTATCGCTCTATATATATTTTTTGCCTCGACTGATCTTTGCATTATTTATGTAATATATGTGTAAAATTTTCATGGTGTGCAATTTATTTTATATTCCTCATCTCTATAGTATAAGTATCATTTATATATATATTTATTATTATTGAATTACAAGAGTTATTGGAGAAGCCCATATCTAGGCCTATCAAGATTTTTTAAGACTGAATACTATTAGAAAACCACGCCCTAATTATATTAAATCTCATGCTTTACCGACTGATGCCAAGCAGGAGGCTAATCGTTATTTTATATAAAGAATAACGTGACATAAATACATGTCGTGCCAACGTGGGACTGATGATGAGAGCCAAGCTCATTGAATAATTACTTGAAATTAGGTCAATAACCATAGTGAAAATTATAGATAACTTATACGAGTTGTGAGGAAAACTGGCGAAGGAATATTTGTATTACTTTTTGGGGAAACAAGAGCTTTAAATAGAGAGAAATTATATGTTTTAAAGAAAATTTTATATTATTAGTACTGTGAAAAATTACATGTTTATAGAGAGAGATTATATTTTATAAGCCTAAACTGCTATTACTTTCTAGTCAAAAATATATTAGGTGTTTAAGCCGGTTGGAAAATAAGTCGCAGCCTGTAAACTAGCCAAGAATAAATCAACAAAACATTGAGGGCGCTAGAGCATTGTAAAAAACTTAAGTATAAATACCTGGTTGTAAGAGTATCCAAACACTTTACACATCACTGTTCACTGTAAGTCCCGGTTGTGTCTCTTTTTTAAGCATTTTCGCTTATCATTTTTATCACTGTTTAATTAGCATTTATCACATTTGACATAATGAATCACACTCCCGCAAACTCTGAAGTTTCATATATGTACGGCGGTTGCACAGATCCCACTTTGTCGACTCCGAGCACATCAAACCCCACCACGGTAGATGCCAATACGCCACGAGAAAGGGAACCAGGAAGCGTCGGGTCGATAATTTTCGATCCACCAGGTCTGCAACCTCTATCCTCCACTCGAATCGACGCCGCTGACACACCATTGAATCAACGGATAGTAGAGATCAATTTTGAAGGGGGCGAGGAGCAGTCTGCAGAACCCGCATCGCCGGAGGCCGAGTCACACCTGGGCAAACAGAGTATGTTTTCAACCACAGAACTAGATCCGCTTCAAAAGGTAATAATGGAACAAACGAGTAGCACTTTCAACATTATGTTACAAAAAACAATGGATAGTATGATGCAGGAAATTAAAAAGGAGATTGCTACAGTAAAAGAGGAAAATAAACAGACAGTGGAACAGGGCATGAAAGAGACCACAGGCGCTATAAAATCAGTAGAACAACGGTTGGATAATATTGAAACTAAAGTAGAGAGTCATAGGGAAGAGTTAAAAGCAATGATAACCCTACAAAAAGAAAGTCAAGATAAAGTTACGGCAGGATTATCGGAAAGGTTAGATACGGTTACATGTGAACTCAATGAAAGGATAGACAACTTAAATACACAAATCACTACACCTATTCAGGATATAACAAATAACATTAAGGCCGATTGCCACCAAGAAATCCACAAACAAATTACCGTTGCCAATCAAAACTTAACAACTACAGTTGACAAAAATATTAACAATATTAAAGAAATACAAAACAAACAGATTAATATGTCCACAAAAATGAACCAACTGCAAGGTAGCATCAATCAAAACACTGAAACCTGTAAAGCTTTAAATGGAACTCTACTAATTCAGAAATCCACTCTGACTCAACTAAATCAAGAAATAAACGCAAATAAAATTACACATAATAGTCAATGGCAGATAACACAGGAAAAAATAATAGCATTGGAAAATCATATTCAACAACAACCTCAAGGAATTCAAACAGACAACCTCAACGTACATAGTATATTACAAGGACTAGGAAAATTTGATAACACTGATCGCCATTTGCAACCTCAACCATTCATTGATCAGATAAAATTAGTACAAACTCTTGCACCTACCTCTTGGAATTTTTGGCGTCTCCGTTTGACTAATTTATTGATTGGCGAACCCCTGATGTTTTTTCGGAGTAGAGCCCATGAGTTTACATCATTGGATGAGTTTGTCGCTGTCTTCCTGGAACAGTATTGGAGCAGAAGTAAACAGTTGGACGTGCTAGCGGACATCATATCATGCGATTTCAACCCTAAATTAGACGGTGCATGTACCACTTTCGTCACTGCCCTACAGTTTAAAAATTCTCAATTGAGCGAGCCCATTAATGAATCGGCGTTAGCAAGCATTATTTTAAAGAAGCTACCGTATCAAGTTAGAATGGCACTCGCCACACAACCCATTACTGATTGCAAGCAGCTAATTAATCATTTATATGGCATACAGTCTGCAATGGCAATATCAACCCACCGCTCAGACCAGAGATACGCATCAAATCAGCATAATTCAAAATTTAATCCGCATAACAGCCAAAATTATGAACCGGTATCATATGATCGCTACCGATCTGCTCCCCAATTTGAACGCCGCTATGAGCACAGGCAAAATGGTAATTGGAATAATGAAAAATTTCAAAATCGTACAACCAACCACTATGCCCAGCAGAGCAATCGTAGGAATCACTATGATGGCCGTGATCGATTAAACTCACATAATAATAATACACAAAACAGTTACAACAGAAATTATAAACCACCACCTCAACAAGTAAGTACAAACTATACACTAGCACATGCAATAGGTTTGAATCAACAAAAAACCCGGAACCCAACACCCAACGACCCGCCACCAGACATACAGAAAACTACAGCTAATAAACCATGACTATATGATACCCCCGATACAGCAAGCACAAACTCAAGTGAAACAAACCAAGAAAAACAAGACATCTCAACATCATACACCACATTCAGAAATGATCTACCGGAGACTTTGTTAGAAGAAACGGAAAAAGAAAGCAGGCTACCGGATATACAAATGCAAGCGTATATCGATATAGAAATATATGGAATGAAGGTTCAAGCATTAGTAGATAGTGGTTCACAATGTAGCCTCATACAAACAGACTTATTCCAACGTCTGAAAGAAAAAACAAAATTAGCTACTCTACCGTTAACCAACGTATATGTATCAGGTATCAGTCCAGGACGGCGAATACATATAACTACTCAATGTTTACTGGAAATAAATCTTCAACAACAACGATTCGCATATACATTTCTTGTATTACCTGTTTCCGGTCCGCATATAATAATAGGTACAGATTTTCTACAACACTTCCAGGCCTGTTTAAATTTCCAAACCTCGAAATTTCATGCATTTACCGAAACCGAAGCATACGAAGTCATAGTACCCCTTGATCTGAAGAAACGTACTGAAGGAATCGCTGAGGTACATTTCGCTCACTACATGGAAGGCGTGCCGAGGGAGTGGGGTATCCACGAATGGAAAATGCTATGGAGTGTATGGAGGTATTAAGCCTAACAACGAAGGACCGAGCACCGTCAAGAGCCGACTCTAGTACCGAAGAATTGTTAGAGATACTGATAAACAGAATTCATCAACGTACCGATTGGCACCCTGACACTAGACAGGAAATAATTCAAGTATTCCGCAAAAATGCAGACGTTTTTTCCGAACAACCTGGCCTAGCTACTCACTTCAAATGTTCACTCAACGTTAAACCACACGACACGTATTACCGCAAATCATACCCCATACCCTTCACCTATCGATCCGCCGCCATAGCAGAAATATCTCGCATGGAACAACTAGGAATTATAGAAGAATCCACAGCACCCTATAGTTTGCCGATTGTGTGTGTAGCCAAAAAGGATGGAACCGTGAGACTCTGTCTGGACGCTCGCGCCTTGAACCGCATATTGGATGATGACCGAGAAGGACCAGACCAAATTGAGCAAGTTATGCAAACCTTCCATGGCAAGACCATATATTCAACGGTAGATCTGAGCGCAGGATATTGGCAAGTCCAAGTAGCACCGGAATCGCGCGATTATTTATCTTTCCTGTTTAATGGACGCAATTATAGGTTCACTCGTTTAGCGTTTGGATTAAGAAATGCTATGGCTATATTCATACGATGTTTGAGACAGGCGCTAGGAGACGATATCAGTGACTACTGTACATTATACGTGGACGATGGGTTAATAGCCTCACAGAATATACGTGAACATTGCAAACATTTAGATATAGTATTTGATAGATTGATAAATTGCGGATTGAAACTCAAATTATCTAAGTGTGAATTTTTTGCGAGAGAGGTGAAATATCTAGGACACATAATTACACCCACTGGCATATCACAGGACCCGGACAAATTATTAGCCATCAGACAATTTCCATCACCAACCAACCGTAAACAATTGCAAAAGTTTATTGGATTTTTACAATTCTACCGCCGTTTTAATAAACAAATGTCACACTACACTGCTCAACTCAGTCATATACTGTCTAGTACCAAGCCTTGGATTTGGACTAACAAAGAAGAGATTATATTCCAACAACTAAAAGAAGCCTTCCTAAATTCCGTCGTGTTGAAACACCCTAACCTAAAGAAACCTTTTTTCTTGAATGTCGATGCATCAGATTATGCGATAGGCGCAGAGATTTTCCAAGAAGATGAGCAAGGAGAGAAAGGAGTGTTAGCATTTTTTAGTAAGACACTTAATCCAGCCCAGCGTCGTTATTCTGTGACCGAAAAAGAGTTGTTGAGTATTGTGGAAGTATGTATTAAGTACCGGACATTGTTACTCGGCAATAAGATATTTATCAATACCGACCACAAAGCCTTAACATTTTTCAAGACAGCCAAATTGAATCACAACCGCTTATCTAGATGGTTTCTTGCGCTTCAAGAATACGACATCGAATTGACCCATCTGCCAGGAAAGAGAAATCAGACCGCCGACTTTCTATCCAGAGAAATAGACGCTACATATTGTCAAGATACCAACCTAAGATGTTTTGCCGTAAAAAGTGGAGAAAGCATACCGTATCCTCCCAATATCCAACCACGAATTCATACCGCCATGTTAACACCTGAAAGAATCCGTATCGCCCAATATGAAGACCCAAGACTGTCCCGGATCCGTGAACTGATGGAAGAAGGAGCTGCCGAACCGCCCGACTACCTGCGACAGTATACCCGCTACAAAGGATTTATGTTCCACCGACCGGCTAAAAATACTTACGACTGGCGCCTAATTATCCCCGCTAATATGGAAACAGATTTGATAAAAGAAGCTCACGAACGCATTGGACATTTTGGAACTACGAAGACCCTCCACCTACTAAAAGAAAGCTGTTATTTTAAAAGCATGCATAAAAAAGTGGCCAAAATAGTGAAAGCTTGCGATATATGCCAGAAAGCCAAATACCCGCGATACCATATCAGAGGTGAAATGAATCCCATTCTCCCCAGCGCACCATTGGAATTGATATCAGCGGATATATATGGTCCATTGCCCATGGCGCAATACGGAAAAAAATACATATTCGTTCTTACATGTGTTTTTTCAAAATATACCATGCTATTTCCCATAGGCAAATTGACCGGAGAAGTTTTGGCCCGATGCATAACGGAAAGATGGACAAGTGAAGTAGGAAAGCCCAAACGAGTACTATCAGACAACGCAACCTATTTTTGTAGCAAGCAGTGGAAAGAAATACTTCACCTGGCTAATATTAAATGGTCGAGGACATCTCTTTACAGCCCCAGCGCTAACCCAGTGGAGCGACGTATGGCAGAAATCTCTCGTTTTATGCGGACGTACTGTAATGAAAAACATCAACAATGGGTTAGGTATATACCATTTTTAGAAGAATGCTATAATAATAGCCTAAATGAAAGCACCGGTCGTACGCCTTATGAGATCATATTCGGTAAAAGGAATAATACATTTATCGAAAAATTAATTGATTTTCCAAGATCAGAAGGGAGTAAGTTAACAAACCCCAATATCCATCATCTGGTAAGGTTAAAGCTAGAGCAGAAGGCAGATAGCAGAAAGAGATTCCACGACCGAGCCTATAAAATATTTTCATATAACATTGGAGATGAAGTTTTAGTAAAGAGCCACAGGTTATCAAATGCTTTAGAGAAAGTAACTCGCAAATTCTTTTTAATTTATTCAGGGCCATTCACTATAGTAGCCATATCGCAGCATAACACAGTTCAGTTACAAGAGAGTGAGAACACGCACATTGTTTGGTGGGAAAATGTAGCCAATATTAAGCCATATCACAGAATTTGAAATAAATATGATAAGAAGTCAAAGGAAAACAACACTATCAAGCCAATTACTAACCTTCCTTAATAAATTTAAAATTGGTATAGGACCTCGTGGCAACAATCCAATGTTTTAATTCCTTCCAGCCGTTAGAAGCCTGTAATAAGGAAAAGAACAATTTTTAAATATGTAATTAATTATATACATCAGATAAAAAAGGACACAAGCGGGGATAATAAAATTAAAATTTGTTAATTACCTTTTTAAGAGAAAAAATCGAGCAGTTAGGTTAGTTATGAAAGTCGATAGCAAATTCTGATGTAACATGAAACACTATGAATTGTAGAACAGCGAACAGCTGACCAAAGCCACCCAAATCAAATGAATGTAATATCTGTTGAACATATGTTTATAAAAAGAATTACTGTACCCAAAGAGTTATTTATTATTGTTATTTATTATATTTATTAATGTCGATATTTATTTATATGTTTTTATATTTATTACTTTTAATTATGCCACGTTTGTTACCTGAAAAGATTTAAAGTGAATACCAATTACCAAAACCAAAGAGCCATTAGCAAAAGAAAGTATTGTACCTGATGTATAGAAAATTATTTATATTAAGACCTAAGAAATACTATAAGATATAAGCCCAGAAGTTTATGAATCGAAATTATTGTCTAAAAGGAATCATTTATGAGAATTATGAAATGTGTGTAGTTAAGTTGGCAGCCCTGCAAGCGGCGAATTCAAAAATTACTGTGTTGTAAATGGTGTCAGGAGGAGTGCGTTTAGAAGTTTATATTTATGATATTTTTATGTGTGTTGAGGAGGAGAATTTGTTATTGTTTTTGATAAAGGTATAAAGGAGATGCAGCAAATATGACTGCGAAATGTGATAGAAGTAGGAGAGTATAATTTATAAATAAAGTATAGTGTATATCAATGTATTTGAAGGGTGGGTTTTCATTAAAAACATTGTGATTCTCAAATATTTTGAATTCAAACCCAGGGGCGTGTGTAACATCTTAAATCTGGGTAGATGAAAAGCCCTAACAGAAATAGTAATAGGTCTAAAAATAAAGTAATTGGCTAATATCGCCAAGCAGATAATAATCAAGATAAGATAGCATCAGCTTGTTCTGGCTAAATGGTACAAGAACTTAAAAAGGATTTGAAGAAAGTTTACTACTCATAAATATATTATTTATAAAATATTTGAAGATTGAGGTTAGATAGATGTATTCACAGATCGGTGACCTAGAGATCGATCAAACCGAAGAACGTAGAATCTGACCAAAACCCCTTGGCAGAGCTTTATTGCATTCGGATGGTGTGCAATGTGAGAAAACACCCGTCCACGTGGCTAATTATTAGTTAGCATGGAATTAATATTAATATATATAATATTAACTAGCATGCAAAGAGCATAAATAAAAAACCAAATAAAAATAATTTAATGTATTCAGGAAATAAGAGTTACCAGGCGCATGAATACCTAATAAAATTTGCATGCACCAATAGTAAAACGGCAGTTAATAGGCGGCAACTGTAGGCCGATTCAAAAATATTTATATATATTTATATAATTGTAGTAGATTTCGTGTAAAAATTTGTGTAATCTATGTTATCAATATGGCTCGAATGCAAAGAAATTATTAATCATATAATCTAAGCAATATTTTGGCATTTTTTGTAAGATCTATTTGAATTTAATGGCGGAGGATTGGGATATTTAAATTTTATGCTAATTTGAAAGTCGGAAAGAGGATCTGTAAAACTTGAAAAGGAAGAACCAGACTCGCCAGCCAGATGCCACCATAAGAGGACCCCAAATATTTTAGAGCGAAGTACCTTACTAATGATTTTGTAAAAGTTAAAGTTAAAGTAAATTATTAGATTTCTTAAAAGACTTCGTGATGCTATTGTGAAGCAGAAGTCATTTTTCATTTTTATTAAATTTATAACCCCTGGAGGAGACGATTCCGGCTACCATATTCCCGGACCACATGGAGTTGGATCGACATCGGCGGCTTACAAGAAGATTTTCGACACGTGAGTGATTTAAATTTGAATTTAGTGATGGGCGCCCTAGTGCTTCGAAATAATCTGATGATCAAAGCTAGCTCGCCGAAAGGGTTATTATAAATTAAGAAATTAATAAGATTAATACTTGCGCAAGTAAAAAATTAGTATTAAAGGTATTTAATTGAAAGAAAAAAATATAGATCAATATTTTAGAAATTTCTATTTAATCAAAGAAGTACGAAATCTAGGCTATTAAAACATATGTATCAATATTCAATTTTTGCAATACAATTTGCGATAATTTATCATAGTTCTAATTCACTAGATGAATGGCTCTATCTATTCCGTCAGGTGCCGAATCTTACACCCTGAGATAAAAATATATATTCGATACAAATAAATCTACTAAATACTAGAGATTTTAATATATAGATATATTTGGATTATTAGTGGCTAATTTATCAAGCTGATCTTAGAGCACATATTTATGATTGAATTATCCAAGCCGACAAGTATTAGCAAGTACATGTCACAGCTACATGCCAAAGATTGCATATGATTTCAAGATAAAGGCACATGGTAATGATTCGTGCCATAAATCTAGAATATAAAGTTAGCCTGTGATATTTTTATTGATTTCAAATATTGTTCTATTTTTATATTATATTTTTTATCGCTCTATATATATTTTTTGCCTCGACTGATCTTTGCATTATTTATGTAATATATGTGTAAAATTTTCATGGTGTGCAATTTATTTTATATTCCTCATCTCTATAGTATAAGTATCATTTATATATATATATTTATTATTATTGAATTACAAGAGTTATTGGAGAAGCCCACATCTAGGCCTATCAAGATTTTTTAAGACTGAATACTATTAGAAAACCACGCCCTAATTATATTAAATCTCATGCTTTACCGACTGATGCCAAGCAGGAGGCTAATCGTTATTTTTATATAAAGAATAACGTGACAACTTATCATATGCTTGCATTGTAGCATCTTTTAGTTTTGTGGTTTCTTCATCCCAAAAAATTTTGTTTTTTGGTATGTTAATCTTCTTGGATTCTCTTGGCATGGTTTCATCTATGCTTAATCGCATTATTCTTTGAAATTTTTTGTATTTGTCTTCCACTGAATGAGTCGTAGTTACTGGTTTCCAGTTTAATAATTCACAAATATTATAATATAATGAAATAATTTGATATAGTAATAGTTCAATAATTGAATGTGATAAGAATTCTACTTGATTCTCAAGTTTTGGAATGAATTGGAAGCTGAAAGCTGTAAATGAACTGTGAACTAAAATTTGAAAAGGAATTGCTATTAAACATATTTTTCATATCGAATAGATTTTTATTTTTTTAGATTTTAAAGTTATTATGTACAATTACTCAATTTTTGGTAATTATATGAGAATGGGAATATTTATGAGAATGGGAATTTGTGGAGATTGTGTATTCAAGCCACATTGTGACACTTCCTTTGTGGCAGCCATTTTGAACCAGTCGCCTTTAGACCAGATTGCTGCACGCCAGACCAAACACCATAACATAACCTATAAGTTTTAAGCTTGAAACTCTGTATATTTTTTAGAGGTTACTACCTATTATCAAATATTTAATAATACAAAACTAAAATAACCATTTAACTTTCTCTTTACTATGGTGATTTTCTTCGGTACTTGAAATTATGTGAGTAGCAGAGCAGTATTATTGTTTTTTCAATTGTTTCAGAGAGAAGTAGAGCATAAATCGTCAGGTGTTTAAGCTGTGTCTGTGTTACATATTTATCAAGCATAAGGAATTTTATTTCCAACAAACTTTAATTTTAAAGCATAGTAGAGATATTTTAAAATAGAATTTTTGAAACCAGGTCTAATATATGTATTTGCTTATCTAGCATAATCATGTTTTAATATCGACATTCCTTGTCTTGGCCAACTAAATCCTAGACCTACATTGAATTTGATACTGTAATTAAAATAATTAATTAGGTTTCACTTTACAATTTAATAAATATAATGAGAATAGCTCTGACACCTGGCCCTCAAACACTGCTATAGTGAGCATCAAGTGGAATCAGCCTACCTCACTCTCATCATTTTAAATGAGACTCATCATTTTTATTACTCATCACTCATCATTTTTATTCTTACTCTCATCATTATTAAATTTTAAATGTAATAAAGTGTCTTGAAAGCCATTGAAAAGACTTCCGGATACTGGACATTCCACAATTTTATAATCAGAGTTCCAGCAACCTATATGGTGTAACAAACACTCAATTTTCACTCCAATATAATAATGCCTATTCATAATACTAGACATCACAATAACCTTGGTATTATACAGAGAGCTTTTTCTGTTAAAACTCTGTTCTATGATAAATATAGTCACTACCTCTGCCATATTCTTTGTAGGAATATACCAAACTACCTGAAGCACTTGGAGGACACTAGCACTATTTGTACCTATTTTTATGGTACATTCCTACATTCCATTTATATTTATGAAAATTGATCACCTTACGCTAGTGTTCCCGCGCATCTCAAGTAAGTCTACTATTCAATGATCTGTGCCAGCTGGTGACAGAACAATAATGCTGGAAACAGAAGAGGTCTGCTATCTCTTCATAGTGAATGATTCAGTAGAATCAACTATTGCCAACAGTTTGCAATTGAATAATCACATTTTCTCAAATTTCAAGCTTATTTTCAATTTTAGGTGAAAATGTTACTGGAAATTAATTGTAGAGATTTTCATGTTCAATCTTTTCCACTCGAAATTTTTTGTTTAAATTATATCTGAGACCTGATAATTGGGAATCTAAAATCAAACTTGGCATAGATGGGGCGGAGCTCCTGGAGTTTTTACAGATATGAGACTTGTGGCAGTTGATAGAGCTTATCGATGACCATTTCAGGTATAACTTTAAACAAAATCGTTGAAGCCGTTTTCGAGAAAATCGCGATAAACCCTGTTTTTGACAACATTTTTTCCATTTTAGCCGCCATCTTGAATTGCATTTGATCGAAATTGTTTGTGTCCGATCCTTATAGTGTGAGGACCTCAAGTTCGAAATTTGAAGACATTCCATTAATTGGCAGATGAGATATCATGTACACAGACGCACATACACTCATACACACACTCACACATACAGACCAATACCCAAAAACCACTTTTTTGGACTCAGGGGACCTTGAAACGTATAGAAATTTAGAAATTGGGGTACCTTAATTTTTTTTGGAAAGCAATACTTTCCTTTCCTTAAGGTACCCCAACCTTAATTTTTACTTTCCTTGCCCTATTACCATAGGTAAGGAAAGTATTGCTTTCCGAAAAAAATTCTGTATGTATGTGTCGAGTGGAATAGATTGAGCATGAGAATCTCTACAATTAATGTTCTGTAACATTTTCACCTAAAATTTAAAATAAGCTCGAAATTCGAGAAAATGTTATTATTTCAATTGCAAACTGTTGGCAACTGTTGATTCTATTAAATCATTCACTATGAAGAGATAGCAGACCTTGTGTGTCTCCAGCGTTATAGTCGTGTCACAAGCTGGCTTAAATCTTTGAATAGTAGACTTGAGTTGCGCAGTAACACTAGCGTCGTCAGGTGATAAATTCTCATAACGGCAAGGAAAGTTTTGTGAGTGCGAATTGTGATTGATTTTTTAAACCTTTCCGTTTCAAATAAATAATCGTTCAATTTACAATATTATAATAATTATTTAGCATATTTTACTGTTTGCTTATCATATGGTCATAATAATAATATCAAGTGACCTGGCTGGCTCAGGTCTGGTGTCAGAGTTTTCAGGTCGCAACTGATCAATTTCAGGGCCTCTGACATGACCTAACGACTGCTTTTTAGGCAGCCGGGACCAACGACTTAACGTGTCCATCCGAAACACGGGAGTGGCCCGAGATATGGTCATAATTATAATACAATTGATATGTTTCTTCATAGATTTCTTTGTATCATTTCTGAAACTCCCACACTTACATGATTTGAAATGTTATCAGAATACCTATTGCTATCATTACATATTCAATAATCCTGTGTTATTGAATCATCAAGAGTCCACATAATTCATTTTATTTACCTACTTTTATTGTAAAAAATATGATATTGTTATCAGCTGAATTATAATTTATTAATTTTTGGAACCTTTTAATCTCAAATTGTTCATTTTACTCTGGTAATTATGTAGCATATTTTACTGTTTGCTTATCATAGTCATATAATATAATAAAATGTTTCTTTGTTATTTGCTTCATTTCTGAAACTCCCACTCTTACATGATTTGAAATTACACCAATGCACACCTACATAATTCTACATTCATAGCCTGCTGTAAGTAGGCTATATAGTAGGCCTATATTATTAAATTTATTTCATTTAACAATAAATCATAAATCTTTCCTTTAACAATAACAATAAATCATATAATCCAAAAAACAATAGTATATCCTATCAAAATAAACATCAGACTGTGATAGTTTCAATTAAACACAGCCCTCCTTTGGACTGTATACAAACAAAATTCGGGATTGGAATAATAAGGACTATGAGCCTGTTTTTTCATTGCCAATCATTTCTTGACAGTTTATATTTGTCCTTGTTAAATAAATAAAAATTAATAAATGATACGCTTCTCTTAAATCTGGCCCAAAGTTATTCCCTTGTTTGTGAAAAGTTGACATTACTAAAACTACTGCAGTCACAAATGAAAAAAATCTTTTCTTTATTCATATTCAACCTATTTCATTATTTTTGCTCTCAAAAAGTTAACAATAAACTCCTTAATGAAGGAAAAGTAACGCTTCCATGGAATAAGACATACAATATAGAAATAAAATAGAAATTGCAACTGTGCAATGCATTTTCCCATAAGAGCCAATGTGTTACAAAATGACGAATCCCACAGCAATGCGGGTTGCCTATCTTCACCAGCTGCCTCACTTTCTTTGTGCTACTAGTCCATTCCAGTTAGTATAGAGTTCACTGGGAAGGAGATTAGGTTATGTTTTATCAACATTATGAACTGTAACAAAGTACAGTAGATACAAAATTATTCATAACTTGGTAGGTTTATTCTTATAAATAAGTCCTTCTTTAGCAGAAGACTAATCAAACACAAATACATAATATTGATAAATTCGTTTAAAACAGAAAGTTGAAACGGTTAATAGTAGGCTATGATTAGGCTATTCATCACTGTACCAGGTAAGATTAAAATAATATTGCCTTGGCCCTATTTGAAATAATTTTTAGATTTTAAAATCTAAAATGTACCTTCAAAACAAGTATTGCTAATTATACAGAACAGTCACTTTTAATTTTAATAAAACCAAACGATTCCCCGATCTATGAACCGTGGCGAATAACTTACACTGGATAAGTAATAACGTAAATGCTTGTCACTTATAAATTTTGCCTATCCATACTCAGGTAGGCTACAACAAATCGGGACCTAATTAGGAAACTTAGATTAGATATTGTAATCTTGAATATTGAATAGGCTACCTACCCACTAAAAAATGTTATTGATAAAACATGTAAATAATAAAATTAGGATTATTAGAATCTGCTGTACTTTTCATCCTACAGAAAGAAAGGTGGAGTTAGGAATACAATAGTTATTAGTCTATCTAAAGATAAACAAAATTGATACAAACATATTTAATAGCCATTGAACAAGATGAAAATGTAATCTATATGCATCTTCTATTATCTCAATAGAGTTTATTGAAGTAGGGCAAGTAGCCAATTGCATTTAAGGAGTTGATGGAGGAGTAGAATTTGGTCAGAATATTGAATAATACACGTTACCTATTATCTTGTAGTGAACAACTACAAGACTTAACCTATTTTGGACTATGTATCTAACCTTAACTAAATCTGGGAGAGGAATATAGCACAAGGTTAACTTATTTTTCTTCTCCTATCATTTTGATGATGTACTTAGTATATCAATCTATAAAGAATCAATCTTTCCTTTTTTCCTCGTTATAAGTTTTGCATTGTATAGCATGCTTTAAGTTGCATAAAAAGCTTCACGATATAACACCTGACTCCTGTCTCACTCAGGATTGAACACCTCAAATCGAATCCAAAAAATAGGTTTTGAGAACGGATTTTTAAAAGAATTATTGGAATATGTATGATACATGTAGCCTACTGTATTGTCATATAAACTCTTAGCAGGTCTAGAAACAGTTATTTTTCTTTTTTCAGAGAATAACAGGCTGATTGAGCTATGGTTGAAACTTTCTGCTGGGTCTATCTTGCTAGTTTATGGCTGGAGATCACCGTATCAAGTATCAGGTGAGCTTTCTTGTAATTATCAACCTATCAAATCATGTTTGTTTTCCTGTCGATGCTGTATAAAAATTACAAATTGCTTTCAATACCAATAATAATAGAGTTTCGCATTATCGTGTTATCAGATGGGCACGCTAAACTGTCGGTCTTGGCTGAAGTATGGCAGTCGTAAGGCCCATTGACGGCTTAAATATATTCAGGCGGTGAGACCTTCCCGCAAGAGCCGCCGGGAACATTCATAATTATTGTTGGTGTTTCCAAAACAAATTTTTGAAACAGGACCGTTCTTCATTGGTTGGTTCTGTAGATGTTCCCTACTGATTTTGTTTATTAGCCTGGGTACACACGGGCCGGTAGGCCATTAATTTCGATTAGTTGAACGACTTCCATTCCGTGGAGTCAGTATTAGAAACCACACTTAACAACTAAGAAGTCATTAATCAGACTCAAAAAACGTTCATTGTAGAACTACTAACAAAACTGGTCGCGCTCAAATTCAAATTTTAGGCCTATTTATTGCCCAAGACACATTATATAAAAGGATATTGTACAGGCACGGTGAATTTACATAAAAATCACAACTTAACACTTAACATAAAAAACTATCACATCATTCAATTCTGTTCAACCTAATGCTAAAATACTGTTCAAGACTATAAAAACATTTCTTCAATAGGAACTTTTTAATTTTTCTCTTGTATTCTTTCTCAGGTAATTCCCTGACGGTAGGTGATTATAAAATATGCTTGCTCAGGCCTTAAAACTAGTATGACTAGATCTATAATAGTAAAATTCATTTCAGATCTGTAATCAATTCAGTGTATAATGAGAGTAGACATTATTATAACTGGAAAATACATTTAAATTACACTTCACAAACAACAAGCATGCGTTTATAAAAATACATGGTAAATTCATAATTCCCAGTCTTATTAATAAAAGCTTGCAATGAGTGAGAGGTGGTTCATTTCAAATTGTTCTATCTGCTCTTTTTTGCAATAAAAGATAGAAATAAAATATAGAAATTGGCAATTTTTGTGTATTGGAATATGGGCTAAGTACACTCAACAGCAATTTTTCCATTTCTTAACCGAATTTGACTTATGATGCATGTTTTTGGACCGCCTTAACGAGTCGAGAAGAATGAAGTAAGATGTAGTAAGATGAAATCTGAGCATTGTGTCAAAAGATATAAGAGTTTGAAATTTTGATCCTTGAGGTGTCCTTATGCGCGCCTCTCCACTAGGAAATGATGAAATGAAGTGCATCCAACGGATGATTCTCATAGAACATAATCTCATGAACTTCTGTCATTGTGCAGGACAATGTAGTTTGTGATGATGGATGAAGCTGAAAATTAGGTGTTTTTCACAATTCAAGGAGCATTGTTGTCAGGTTTACCTGGAAATCTATATGAGATGAAGCGCTCTACCTGATCTAAGATTATAAAGCACAAAAATGCTCCTAGAGGGATTTTGAATTATACATGTAAATGGTAACAATCGGAAGATATTGTTGATCAAAAACTGAAATTTATCAGAATTGATTTTTCTTTCAATTTTACTCATTTTTGAAAAAATAATAACTCAGTACTCATTGGAGATAGAGAGTTCCGAATGATCTCATTTTATCTATAAAAAGGCGAGAGCCAATTTTTCTGTCTGATTACTGGATTTGGCAGAAATAGCTGAAAACAGAAAAATGAACCAAAAATACGAGGTTCTTGGGCCATTCTGTATCTAGCACAAGGAAATTTTGCATGAAGAAATTGGTTCTGGTCTTCTCTCATGTATCCAAATGATATATTAAAAAATCAGAACTACAATATTAATTGCAAGCACCAATGTATATAGTGACTGGACTATTGTGTGACAACATTTCTGTATAACTCATTACTTTTGTTATTAAGTGGTATTCCTTTTATTCCAATCGATTGCAGATTTTGAAAATAATTCATTTTATTTTCCATTTCAGGCACCAAAATATATCACAAAGGCCGCAAAAACAGTTCATCGTGTGTGTTGTTTCTCATTCTGCCAAGACAGTGAACATGTAATCCTTTAGTTTGACACTGTACACATCGTTTTACCATTACCATAGTATATCCCACTTCCATTGTATAATTTTGTACATTACAAAACATGTGTTCTGTCATGAATAATAATGTGTTTATGTAAATTAACAATTTATAGTTACTTTTGCAATGTTTCATATGTTTTGAAAAAAATTAAAAGGTATTATGTACTTCATTGGATAATTATTTTATACTAGCTGGCCCGGCGAACTTCGTACCGCCAAATAGTTGATGCATCTCATGACAAACTTTAGCTGGATGCACACCTTAGCAGGCGCTATGCGGCATCTTGCATCCGGGTGCTTCTTGCTTATATTGGTTTGAATGGAAGAACTCACACACACTGAATCGGACATGGCCTGGAACGGTGTGATAAGGCAATCTCCATAAGATCAACACTTTGTATCACCAAGCCGCGCCTCTTCAGGTGTGCTTAGTCTTAAGCTGCGTTACACCAAAGTTATTAACAAAATGTTGATAACTTTATCCTAATAGATTCTATTAGATTGAACAAAACTTTCATACACATTGCCGTGCTACCAATTTCTCCTAAATCGGTTGGATAGCATTTTTCACCTATTAACCTAAGGAAAGTTATCGGCTCCAACGTAATAGATTCTTGATAAACTATGAATGGATCTATTGCCTATGAATGAGAAATCCAGTTTTCAGAGCAAACCAACTTATAATCTTCAGAGGAATTTTGGCAATATATAACACAAATCCACAAAGAACAATACCTTACACATTGGCAGAAAGTTGAGCAGAAAAAAAGAACTGTTCAAATCAGAAACGAACTGTCGTTCATTTTGCCGTTCATTTTAAGGCCTATCAACACAATGCTATTTTGCTTTGACCGATCACTGCTCGTGAACCGTTTTGTCGAAAAAGAACTAATTTCGGGATTCTGTCGATGGGAACAGACAGCTTGGAAATATTTTTCTGCTCTGATCACGTGACACCGGCAGAATAATCTTTCTCTGCATCAGACGCCATGTTCTTTTTAACCTCAATCTTTAATATTGTTGGATGATTTGTTTTGATATTATTTTGCTGTTGGTTGTCAGATTTCGGATTGCTACTATTATACTGTGAAATTAATTTGCAGTAGAAAATTGAGGTATAAAATATTTCTATTGGTTTCTTTATTCTTAATTTTTACAAGAGAAATTGAAAATGGATTTACTACAGAAAGGCGTGAAATTCGTTATAAATTTGATGCGACAGTTCAAAGTTTTGTACTTTCCAGACCTGCACAACGAATTACCTATTCGAAAAATAGAATATGGTTAAAAATTGCTGATGTGATAGAGGATTCAAGTAAGTAGACTTAAATTTCTCATAATAAAGTAGGCTAGATCTACCGTACACAATTTGATAATATAATTTTTATAAGTAGCCTACCAGCATGTTTACAATTTTTATTCAGGTAGCCTTCTGTAGTAGGCCTTTAATAACCTAGTCTCTAGTTTTAAATTGCTATCTTTTTCATTTTCCAAGAAGTTAGAAGTTGACGAAAGTTTATTTATTTATTTAAAGTATAATTTCTAGTGTTTAATAATAATGTAAAGCCTAGACTAGCCAGTTTGTGTATGGTAGAGAATTATCACAAGAAAGAGAGAAATCTAATCAACTATTTAGATTTAAACTCATTCAAAGTTGATTGATTAGATTAACATTAAATGATCAGTTTGTAAACATTATTCAACCAAGATAACATTTTTCATTACATGATAAGATAAGATAGCATTTCATGCTAACAATCTTTTACACTTCCATTGAGTTGGCCTAATCACAAAATACATTTTTTATAATGCAGCTAGTAGTTTTTACAAACAGATTTATTGAAAATAACATCATCATTTGACTTTGAAGTATTCCATTACATTCCAAGTCCTAAACTTCCATTATCCTTGTTGCACCTCAAAATATTGTAAACCCATAGTTTATCAATACAATAAAAAAACTAACCTGACTATTAGAACATTTACTTTGTCTTTGGTACCTATCTATGAATTAAGATTATTTTAATTAATTCAAATTCACTTGGAAACAAAATTAGTACATAGATTGTTATAGAAATAACTTGATCAGAGTCAGTGTAATTGAATATTGAAAGACTGCCATTGAAAAAAGATAAAATAGGTATTTTTCTGGTTGACCATTGCTACCAATAAAACTTGAATAGTAATGTATTTGAAAAACTTATTCATGCTCTATTGATCGAAATTTTGCTTGAGGCCATTACTTACATTATAATCGGAAATTTTTGAGGAACTGTGTCCCTTTTCTCGACCAAGCAAAGAGTGTAATGTAAGTTTTTCAGTGTTTTCAATCTATCTATGTCGTGTGTCTCCTGTTTTACTTTATATTATAAAACTTTAAAGTGTTTTCTGTTATGTGCTACGAATGTAATAGGCTATATACTTATAGTATCTATAGTCTATCTAATGTAAATAGTTTATTGAGGCCCAGTTCACTTCTAATTTATTCAAAGTCCAAACTAGGCCTATGTATTATCATTGATGATTAACTTCACTTTATCTCCAAAATATATTTTGAAAGATTAAATATGTTTCTTTTTTCAGTTACCATTTACAAACAAAATATTGAAGAGAATGTGCTCAAAGGAACTGCATATGAATTCATTTTTGTTGACCAGGATGGAAAAATTCTTTGGAACCCATAGATAGAATAAGTTAGTTAGGTAAGATCAAATTCCACACATTTTTTAAACTATATGTGGGCGATGTCATTTTATACAGTTTCCCATTTTTTCAAAAAGTTTATCCACAATGTTTTATTATTGATTTGATGTTAGATATTCAAATAGTAAGACATAAATATGGTATGTGACTAAAATAATTGAAAAACTGACTGAATTACAAAATCATTAGGCTAATAGCTTACAGGAAATTTTAATATTTCGAAACTACGTGAAACCACATGAGATCAAGATGGACAGTTGAGGCGAGTGTTTAAAAAACAATGTATTCACTTATCATTCAGTGAATAGAGCTGTTCATAATATTTGAGATTCCTTCCATAAAGAAATAATTTAACAAAATCTAATAATGTGATATCATTTTAACATCAGATTATTGATTCAATTTTATCACATTATTAGATTTTGTTACATAAATTATTTCATTATGGAGGAAATCCCAAATATTATGAACAGCTCTATTCCCTGAATGATGAGTGAATACATTGTTTTTAAACACTCTTCTCAACTGTTCATCTTGATCTTGAGTGAATGTTGAACTTTATAAATGACCATACATTAGAACTATGAATAGATGACTTCAAAAATTCAACCAGCAAGTGCTGGTAAAAAACACTGAATAATAGCTTAAATGACAGTGATTGCACCTTTTAAAATTTATAATTGAATTCATGGATGAAATACCTGCATTGTTTTTAGAGGGATTTATGTATTTACAGTTTGGTATTCATTTTCAAATCACTTGTTCTACTTATAATGTTGTAGATAATCATCATTTCGGATCAAGCAATTAATTGATTATATTCCCATTTGTTTCATTAAACTTGTTTCTCTAAATATAGAACCAATAATTACTTTATGCAGTACATTTTTGAAGAGTCAAATAAACCAAACGGTCGAGAGTAGGCCTACTGACCACAGAAATGAATGAATTGTTCATGGTATCCAAAAATATGTTGTTCACCAACAAGTTATTTTGACCTTGGGACACACTGATTATTTACCAAATCCTAAATGGAGATTGATGCTAATAATAATTCAACTGATTGTTGGAATTTCTCATATAATATTACTTTTCATTATTGGGGGTTCCTTGCCAAGAAATATAATTGAAAACTTATACAGATTACAAACAATCAATTTCAGAATTCACTTTGCAAAGTTTTTTTATAATGAATAATAAATTATAACTTTTTGATTCCAGGCCTAGTGGTGTACCAGCCAGAAGTAGAGGATGACAAAGAAAATCAACTATGAATAATACTCCATGGATATAATTCATGTATGATGTAGTAGCCTACAGAAGAAAGAGATGGACTAATCTAAGAAATATATTAATTTTTTCAGTAAATCTTGATGTGTTTATTTCATGTTATTCATAATAATATCCTCTTTGGGGGGGGGGGGTTGGGCGATCTCTCCTACTAACTGCTTCAATTCAGGTAGTTTAAGAAAACAGCAAGTGACATGAAGCTAATAAAATAAGTTTTGATGGTTTATACTTGAGGGATTTTTAAAACCATATTCAACATAACAGCATCGAACTCTTATCAACAACTTTATTGGTTCTGTATGGCTTCTGCTTCTTTTGGAAATAATAAAATTATTTAACATTGCTGACTGGCAAATGCTATAGGTAACATGTAAAATAATAGACTCGAATTTTATATAAAATAAGGTACCGTAAGCTATCACAATTATGTATTGCATTAGGAATTGAATAATAGTACTCATGTACTGCATTGAACGGGTAATAATTCTTTGAATATGAAAAATAACTCAAGCAAAAGTTGAAAATATTATGTTCCAAGCCATATCAAATATAATTACTTTTAATTCAACCTTCTAGACTATATTTCCAAGGTTTTGATTAAAATTGATAAGCTTTTAGAACATTATAGTAAATAAGAAGTTTGAATGGCTACTCTAATTCTAATGAATATCTAATAAAGTATTCATTTTAATAGGGCAACTTTAATGTTTAATTATGAAAAATAACTAGTAGGCCTACCCTAATATATTCAAAATAAGCATGACCAGTTTCTAATTATGTCATTGTCAAGAGAGTCCTTATTGAAAATGTCGAAACTAATCATGTTTTATTTTGGAATATCACTAGGGTACTAGTTACCTTCAAAATTATTGATAGATATTTATCCATTTTAAAATAGGCTATGTGTTTTTTAAGAATATATCTTTAAGAAATCACAACCCACCAAAATATCTACATTTAAATCTTGAACTATAATAATAATAATAATTTATTATTCTCAATAAGCTCAATACAAGAAAATGTAAAATACATGCATATAAAAAAACAAATAAACAAGTTTATAATATACATAACTGCATAGTAACGAATCAAACCAAATTTAATATTACTTATTGAGAAAAATACAATCCAGCACGTAAGATGCAACTTACGGACCGCTGGAGGGAGTCTAACACACTATTTTACTAAAGCAATAGAATGGACTGAAAAAAAAGAAAAAAGAGAGATAAAAAAAACATTTATGGGCTGTAATCAAAATAGGATATTAGTATTTAATTATTAAAGAGATGATGCTAATTAGAGAAAGCAAAAGAAAATCATTAAAAATAGAGATTCAAATTGTGTGAAAAGATTAATTTATTGATTTATGTTGCAAAAAAAACGGTAAGAAGAGCAGGGAAAAATACAAAAAAAAATAAAGAGGAGAAAAAATAAAAAGAAAAGCAAGATAACAGAATGCAAAGTTAACAGAATGGAAAGAAAAATAGACGGATTAAACAATAATTATGAACAAAAACTCTAGAGCTTCGGGAGTGAGTGACAAAAGCCAAATTTTAATTAATCTCTTAATCTTATTTCCACAATTTCATGCAGCAATGGCATTCTTGACCTCAAGCGGCAAAGCATTATAAAATCTAGGTGCCAGGAAAATGAACGTTTTACGAAAAAGAGTGCAATTGGGTTTAGGACATCTGACTTGGGAAGCCGCAGTCCGCCTGGTCTGTCGAAGTGCGGTAACAGGCTGACAGTAATCAATTGTCACACCTCTATTTCCACTTATATTGAAAAACAATGACAAAACCTTGAATACATATAGGAACCTAACAGGCAAAATTCTAAGATGACAGAACAGTGGAAATGTATGATCATCAAACCTACTGCCCGTTATCAATCTTATAAAAGCTTTTTGAAGTTTAATAATTGGATCCTGGTTAGTGTAATAGGAGCTTCCCCAACATGTGATTCCATATTCAATTTTGGAATGTACAAATGAAAAATAAAGTTCCTTCATTACATTAAAATCGCACAAATATTTAATGCGATGGAAAATCATCAAATAGAACCTTAAAGACTTCTTTAGAGTTTCAATTTGTTGCCTCCAATTCAGATTTTCATCCAGTGAAAGACCCAAATATTTGATAGTCTTTGCTGGACTGATACTGGGACAGTCACAGCTAGAATAGGAACAAACGCAGAGTGAAAGCGCAGTGGAGCAGGCAAGTCAGCACTTCCAGAGAGACTGAACATCATATAATTAGTTTTGGCTACATTAATTTTAAGTTTGTTACATGTAAACCATAGAGATATTTTGTTCAAGTCAGACTGCATTTTCTGATGTAAATCTTGAAGGTTATTACTTTTATATGAAAGAGCAGTGTCGTCCGCAAAAGCAGTTATCCGTCCATTCAATTCACCATTATACAAATCATTTACAAAAATTAAGAAGAGAATAGGGCCAAGAACCGAACCTTGCGGCACACCACAAGTTATGGGTAATACTTCACTTGCAACGTTTCTGATCCTTACATACTGTTTCCTACCCTGTAGGAAGGACTTAAACCAATCTAGTGGAATTCCCCTTACACCAGCACTCTCCAGCTTGCGGAATAGCAGACTATGATTAACTGTATCGAATGCTTTACTAATATCCAGGAAGATTCCCGCTGTTTTGCCACTACAGCCACTGTTTAATCCTGAATAGACATATTCCAAAAGATGCTGTAAGGCAATTTCTGTACAAAGATTTTCCCTGAAACCGAACTGGCAGGCCGAAAAAAAGTTGCAGCTATTGAGGAATGAAAGTAATCTAGTTTTTATAATTTTTTCAAATAGTTTTGACATGACTGGTAATAATGAGATGGGTCTGTAGTTTTCTTTACTGAGTTTATTTCCTTTTTTGAAGATGGGAACAACAGTAGCCGACTTCAGTATTTCAGGAAAACAACCAGATACCAACGACAAGTTAAACAAATATAAAAGAACTGAAGAAATAGAAGAAAAGTTATCTTTAAGGATTCTAGCAGTCACAACATCGTCACCCGAACTTTTACGAGTAGAAAGAGAGTCAACAAATGTTTTGAGTTCAACAAGTGTAACAGGGCTGAAAAAAATAGATTTATGGCTAGTTTTAATTCTGAAGGACTCTGAAGATTGTGCCTGAATATGGGTGGGTAAAGCAGGAAAAGAATCAGAAAGATTCTTAGGCATTTCAATAAAGTATTTATTCATTACGTCAGAAACTAGGCGGTTGTCATCAATTAAAATACCATTCTCCTGCAACACAATATCCGTATCTTTATTATTGTCTTTTACTGGCAAAAGTGTTTTTATTGTTTTCCATTTTTCTCGGGGGTTATGTTTTTGAATGAATAACTGTGAAGAGTAAAATAGAAGTTTGGCCTCTTTCACCCATACTTTTATTTTATCTTTCATATTTACGAATTTTCTTTTGAGGATCAAATTGTTTGGATCATTTTTATGCATCTTATGCAATTTGTCTCTTACATAAATGGCATTGGACAAACCAGGAGTCATCCAGGGCTTTAACATTTTTATGTTCTGTTTGTATTTAATATTTTTTTGTGATTCTACAATACAGTTATTTAAGATTTGATAAAAAATATCAAATGCTTTGTTAGTTTCGGGTTCTTCAAAGACAGGTTCCCAATTTTCATATTTTAATAAGGTACTCAAACGCTTGTGGTCCAATTTTTTAAATTCAGACTGCTGAATCCTTCTCTTTTCAATAACTATGGGCAAAATACAAGCCACCGCCCGGTGATCCGTGATTAGGGTTTCAATGACAGCAACTTTGTCAATGACAAAAAGATTTGAACGATATGATAAGTGGTCAATACAGGTTGAAGATGACCCCACTACCCTCGTCCCTATATCTATTAACTGCTGCATACCATTTCCATTGAGACAATTTAGATACGAATCACTATAAACATCCGAAACACTAACATTTAGGTTAACATCCCCTAGACAATATAAATCTGAGCTCCTGGTGGTAGCCAAGAATCTATCAAAACTGGCAATAAATGTATGCCGATCACCTAGGTGAAATCTGTACAAACCTAACACATTAAATAAATAATTCTTGTATTTACAAAAAAGTAACAGTGAGTCACAGTCAGCAATGCAACAATCCTTTTTAGTGGCAGTAATAGAAGAATGAACAAAGATCACAACACCGCCCGCCCTCGTCACAGAACCAGCAGCAGCAAAGCTTTCATATCCGACAATATTATATAAATTTAATTCATTCATATCCTGCAACCAGGCTTCACTTAAAATTATTATATGTGGCTTGGTTATTAAATTATTAATGTATGAAAGGAAGTTATCAAAATTAGTATTTAGGCTTCGGATGTTTTGATGGAAGAACAAAATACCAGAATCCGAATCAAAAAACTCATTCACTTCATCAATTGAGCTTAAAAGAGTCGTTTCAGAATTATTCATTCGCTAACTTTGAAGTTTAAATTAACTAGCATCAATCAACAATTGCACTCTTTTCCATAAATTTGATATAAGTGGGGGAAAAATAAATGAATCCTTTGAACAAATGAAAATCAATTTGGCAAAAGCAGCTCCACCAGAACATAATATGAATAGAAGAAAACAGTTTAAACTAACATGATTGATAATAAACAACGATAGACCGCTACAAAAATCTGTTATCAATTCGACTGGGATAGCCATCACAATCATAACGGAGCTTGATAAAGCTCTGAACTGAGTGATAAAATTTGTGTCACCAGTACTATGCTTTCCAATGCTGAAAATGTTATCATTACACAAAAATTGAGATAAACCAACTAGAGCACATCGCTTGACCCAATGTGCACAATTGGATTCATAACCTCTACGATATACTATTATCAAATAATATAAGTAATATAAAACGTTTGACCAACTAGAGAAATCAATTTTATATAGGAGAGAAAACAAACAATGAAAAATTAAACATTCCTTATTTCTACCCGAATAGCCAAAGCGAAATTTTTGCAATAAACGAAAGTCATTGATATTTTCCTCTAGTATTGAAACATTAAGAAAAAACAATTTACAGTCTATCAAGATCACTCAACGACGTTATTTTCACAATCGGTTTACCCTGCTCCTTCCTCATTAGTATCTTCCCGTTCTGCACCCACAGATAAGCGTAGTCATATTTCTTCTTAGCCTCCCTGGCAGCTGCAAAAATTCTTCTCCGCGCCGGACTTAGACTCTCGTTGATGTAGACTACTGCCTGCTGCTGGAATCCAAGGTCCTGCGTCGATAAATTACGCTTAACCTTTCTCCTCGCCACCACCGAGAACTTGTCCTCTCTCCTGACAAATTTCACAATAATACCAGCAGGCCGATTGTCTCCCTTAGGTTTTCCCAGTCGATGGCAGACGTCAATTTTTTCTATTGTTATATTAACATCAAGAGCATTACACACTCTCTTTACAGTTTCATACACATCCTCGTTTTTCGTCTCTGGTACTCCATAGATTTCAAGTGTATTGGAGCGTGTGTAGGCCTACTGTTCAGCATCTTCGAGCCGTGTCTCCAAGTCACAAACTTTCCTCTTAAGGCTTGCATTCTCTTTTTTCAAGTCCTCAATTAATCTAAGGCACTCATTTATTTTCAAAGTTTGATTAGTAATTGTATTAGTCTGGTCGTCAATCTTACTGTTTGCAAACTCGAAAGAAGCATTAAATTCCCTCTCCATTTGCTTCCTATCCTCTCTGGCCTCCTCTAGCATAAATATCACTTGTGATATGCTGGCATTGCCATCCTCAGCAGAAGACACAGCACTCATACTCTGCCTCCTCAACTTGGAACAAGGTGGGCATCTCCAAATCTTACCCTCGTTGACAATACATTCAACGTCTGCCTTGGTCATGTTAACACATTGAGGATGACTTAGTTTTTTACAATCACTACATGCAAGTTTGCTTCTAGTCGCCGGAATTGCAGCCTGGCATATTGTGCATGCAGATTTATCAGCCATATCAAACAATAAATTTTATGAAAGAACACGGTTTAATAGATAACAAATTAAAATATTATATGCGCCGAGTAAGCGAATAACTATGGAAAATAAATTTGAAATGAAATATACGGAAATCAGGGTAAATATGACAATAGAAGGTAGTTGAAAGGAAAATTGCGTCAAGAGGGCTATCGTGACGTCTTTATACGGATATTGAATGGGAAGCCCCTGAAACTGGAAGAGGAATACGACAGACAAAAAAAAGAAGGAAAGTGGATGCAAAGAATAGAAAAATTACGTGAATTATTGCGAAATAGAGAGTAAATAATAGAAAAAAGCTTGAATAACTTTACGTGTAGAAGCTATCTCTTGTCGACCTGTAGAGTAGCGCAGCAACAGATAACAGAGCACTTGAAAAACAACGTCCTATCGCTTCAGAATCCAGAACTCGACTGAGTTCTAGATAAACTATTTATCTAGATAAACTATTTTTAAGAGAAACTATTGGCAATTCTAACTTATCAAAAAATACCTCTAACATAATCTGTTTATTTACCTTCTTATGTCTCATACCAGTAGCTACAACTATACTTACATTAGGAGCTGGTACTAAGTTCAACTTGAGATTGTTTTTCTTCATTTCATCAACAAGTTTCTCATTAATTACATTTACCTCAGAGCCAGTGTCAATAATCATTTGATATTTCTTATTGAAAATTTGTACTTCTATTTCTGCTAAATCATATCCATTAGGTGGAGTATTCTCTTGTTCCTCCAATAGTTCATTAAAAATACAACCTATCATGTATGGTTCTTCTTGACAAACAGTTTCATATTTACTCATAGCTTCATCTACCTGTATTTCTGGAGTATGTACCATATTAACACTTGATGCTTTAATATGACTTTCTTGATAACTAGGCATTACTTCATTACTTAAATTCTTACAACTATTTTCTTGCACATGAATTTGACTGATTAATTCTGGCTTTCTTATTTCAAACCTGTTTGAAGTTTCAGATTCAAAATTTATTTTATTCATGTCTACAGCTATATCAAAATTTGACCTTTCCTTAACTGGGAGAGCAGGGCTGTCGTTTCGTCGTCCCATTGTTAGTTTAAAGGAACATTATGTCTTGGACGATTTGCATTCATCTGATTTGAAGTTTGAGCAGGCATATAACCTGGCGGTGGGAAGCTGAAATCTAACTGGTAGTTGTTAGCTGGTCGATTTGAATTTGATTGATTTGAATTCACAAGTTGATGATTTCTATTATCTCTGAAATTATACTGAAAATTTTGATCTCTATGACCATTATTGTTTGGTCCATTTTGGTACCTTCGATTTTGGAAATAATTCCTACCTCCTTGATACTGCTTATTATTATCATGAAACATCACACCATTTGAATTCTGAGACCTATTTCTATCATCCCTATGTTCACTCTGATGAAAACTTATTGTTTTATTTTGACCTCCAGCTTGAGCATTGTTATGATCACGGGGCATTTGTCTGTTTACTTTGTAAGTGTCAGTATTGTCAAACTCATTCAACAAACAAATAAACTCATCACTAGTCTTAATGTTACGAATAATAGCAGCTGTAGATATGGTTTCATCAAAATGACCTTTCAAAAACTTGAAAATAGTATCTTTATCTAAGGCTGGAATTAGATTCTTAGCAATGTTGAAACGAGAAATATAATACTCAGTAAGATTCTTAGATAAGTTTGGCTTATATTTTCCAAATCTCAAATCATTTCTAGCAGATGACTGAATGTCGTCTGACCACATTCTAGCAATGAATTTCTCTTTAAATTCTTCAAAGTTATTTACATCAAAACGGATGAAAATCCACCAATCACGATGAGCAAAATTTGAATTAAAATTGTTTTCCAAAATACCCTTAATTTTATCCAGTTTGTGATTTCATTTCTCTCAAGATAGGTACTCGGTCAAGTTTACTAAGAAATGCATTGGATTCTTTTTGTCAATTTGCATTTGGAATCAAACCTATCGAAATTACTATTGTTACCAGTATGATTACACATCGGTTTTGTTGATATGTTAATTTTATTTATGTTTTCCTAACCTCAGTTATAGCAGCTGTATTTTCTTGACAATCTATTTTCAAAGAGCATAATAGGCCTACCTTGATTTCCTTGTCTACTTTTTTGTTTAATTCTACAACCTCTTTTTCAACATGCTTAATACTTTCATTATTTTCTGCATTGATAGCATTTTGTGTCATATTTTGTTGCTCAACTATGATCTTATTTTTATTTACTCTTTCATTAACCTCATTGACCCTATCAGAAATTTGAATGATTTTGTTTTGCATTGATTTTTCTACATCTAACATTGATGTTTCAAGATCATTAGTTTTCTGCTGTAGATTTCTGCTGTATTTCTTTGTGATTTTTACTTAATGTATCATTTATCTCTTTTATTTCCCGTTTTGTACTAACCTGATCTAGTCTTATGCTAGCAAATTCTTGCTTCATATCACCAAACCTAGCATTTTGATCTTGTTTCAAATTATCAAACCTTTGTGTTAGGAATGCTATAAGATTTATATCATTTTTAGCTCCTACCATACTTGTTTCATTTGATATTTCTACTACTTTCTCATGAATTGTTACATTTGAAACGTTTTCACTTACAGCTACACTATCATTTGAGTCATTGTTTAAGGTTAGGTCTAAATCTTGTGATTCTTCATCTAAGTTTTGAATGTTTTCACTGGATAAAACTTCATTATTTTTATTGTTCTCCATCTTGCTACTGCGTAAAAAATATTTACTCATTAGAACCTGAACTTTCTCGAACCGATTTCCCACTCAGCAGCATCTCCCATTCACAATCTATCAATATATCTATCCTACCAATAATTTTTTATAACCAGGGATATATTTTGTAGTTTGAGTCCCACACCAGGGCGTACCATTTGCCGTGCTACCAATTTCTCCTAAATCGGTTCAATAGCATTTTTCACCTATTAACCTAAGGAAAGTTATCGGCTCCAATGTAATAGATTCTTGATAAACTATGAATGAATCTATTGCCTATGAATGAGAAATCCAGTTTTCAGAGCAAACCAACTTATAATCTTCAGAGGAATTTTGGCAATATATAACACAAATCCACAAAGAACAATACCTTACACACTTAAGCATCTAAAATCATTACGAGCTAAATACTTATCCACTTATGTAGTTGAAAAAACAATGGCTATAGGCTTGTAAACACAAGAAATAATTATAGACAAAAATTAGAACACTATAAACTGTTCAAAACTCAATTTAAAACATTAAAATTTCAATTAAATAGAAAAATATTCAGAGAGCACAAAACACCTTCAATAGCCAGCCATCATTTTTTTAGAGAAAAAGGAAGCCTACCAGTAAAGAGCAAAGACAACTCAAACCAGTGACGACTTCACGGACACGTCACCAAAAAATTATAAATTACAAGTTTAGAATTCACATTTTACATTTGTTCTCAATTAAACTTTATTTCAAAATTGTTATTTTAAATTTATATATCATCTATATGATCTGTTAATTCTGTTAACTCTGTTTACAGAGTTTGTTTTTTTCAGTGATACCATGGAACAAGCAACACAATTATATATGATAAATTCTTAGTCAAAAAGTTGTCCGTATATCGATTACTCTGATATTTACTATAAAGTTTTATAGATCTCGAATTGAAGATTCGATTCCAATCGAGAAAAAATGTAATATTACAAATACCCCCCTCTTGACATAAAAAATTTTACTGTTTGAAAATTTAAAGAAAAAATTACATTGACACGAATGGAAATTGTTGAAATTTAAATTTGAGAACAGTAACAATTTTTTCTAGAAAAACATTACATGTCATCCTATAATATTGAAAATTATTATAAAAATTCATCAATATCATTTGTTATATGTTTCCAAACAATATTTCAAAGTATAGAATATCAAAATTACTTTTGATTTAGCTTTATAATTTAAAGGAAAATATCTCAACAGAAAGTTTAATATATAAAGAATAGTTTTTTGAAATTGCACATGAATTTAATAGATAAAAATTCAATTTTTATTGCATAAAAAAAATTTAGTATGTTGAATAAAAAAATTTATTACCTATTTTTTTTTTTTTTAATGAATTGATGAATTGTTACATTTAATTTTCACATAAAATTTCAATAAATCAAAAAATGTTCATTTCTTTCACTATTGACGCAGTTGATTTTATCGATGCAAATTTTGGAAAACAGTCTGTTAAGGCTCTCAGTATGATTTTCAGTTAAGTGCGACTCCAGTGTGATGACGTCAGTGTGATCCAAATACTCGTAGTGTTGGGCTGATACTTGTAGTCGACTGATGCATATCAAACTCGATACAGGTGACATCTCAGTTAGCATTGCCTCATGCTTGTAGTAGACGGCTGCATACCAAACTTGATACAGGTAACATCTCAGTTAGCATTGCCTCATGCTTGTAGTAGACGGCTGCATACCAAACTCGATACAGAGTCACGTAAATTTTGTATCATATTTGTAATTATACAATGTACATTTCAGGCTTGAAATGACAATGTAATTTGTTTTTCGGAAAAGAGATAGACGCTGCATACAGGATTAATTTAGGTGAGGATTAATTTAGGTAAGGTTTGGTTTTTTGATATTTTCAGCTTTCAAGGTTTAGAGTTCTGCATACAGGAATAATTTAGGAGAGGATTTTTTTTGAATCAATTCTATCATGATACTGTGACTGTTATTCTGAATTCAAAGTTGCAAACGTGAACATGGATGGCAATTACCTCCAGGTAATGTGGTAGTGTTGAAGTTTGAGTTACATGGTCAGCAATAAGCATTGGCATTGTCATTGGTGTATGCTTTGCTGTCGGCATTGGCGTTGGCATTGGCATCAACATTGGCACAGGCATTGGCATCGGCGCAGGCATCGGCGTAGACATCAACGTAGATATTGGCGTTGGCATTGGTGTAGACATCAGAGCAGATATTGGCGTTGATATTGGCGTTAACATTGACATCAGAGCAGATATTGGCGTTGATATTGGCATAGGCATCAGTGTAGATATTGGCGTAGTTATTGGTGTAGGCATCAGCGTAGATATTGGTGTAGATATTGACATCAGAGCAGATATTGGCGTAGTTATTGGTGTAGGCATCAGCGTAGATATTGGTGTAGATATTCAATTGATGAGTCACACTAGTTCGAAAATCACCCAAATGTTCTTAACACTCTTCATGGCGTTCACTTGTTGCTGATTTCAAGATTCACGTAATAATTATTTCAATGTTAATTTCCATGCTGTACCTGTTATCTTAAAATGCTTATAAACTGAAAAGAAAATTTTGATTAGGCTACCAATACAATCTAATACACATGAAAATTATTTCTAAGTATATAATCAATATAAAAATGAAATTTGTTAACATCTTATTATACAGTCAGCAATACATATATTGTGAAATTTGGAGACATCAATTAGGCCTACAAAATTTTAATAGAAAAAATAATTTCATTTCCATTTATTCGCTGTTCAAATATTTTATGAAAAGCAAATTATTCAATATTATTAATCATCGTTTGTTGGATACTATAGTTTATTTCGACTTTTCAATGTTCTAAACACAAACTACATTTCATGACAAAACTCTACTATCAATCATTAAACAAGAAATCATTCAAAACATCAATAATATTTTGCTTCAAAGGCAATCAATATTCATAAGTAATCTGCATGTATGGCAATCAACATTATTAATCATTATTTTGCATCTATGGCAATCAACATAAGTAATCAACACAAAAAAATATTATCTCATTACTGCCTCTCCAAGTCATAACCTCTGTTATTCCTTCTTTAGGCAGTAATGGGTTTCCATCTAAAAAAACAATCACATACCAGCAAAATTCTAATCAACAAACCCCTACATACACTCCAGCATCCATTTCAAACAATAATCAATCATATCAAAATTTATAGAACAAACAGTTTTAAAATTTAGAAAAAGACATCAATTACAAAAACTTTAGAGAAATTTTAACCTTCAACTCATTTCAATTAATAATATAACAAGACGTTTTTATTTAATGAAAACATTATTATTCAAGTTAACTTTCATTAATACATCTCATATATATGGCTACAAAATTCATTAATACTTTCAAATTTTAAAGTTTATTTATTATAACAAAAGAATTTATACATAAGATTAAATTTCAGCATGTTCTAAATTGAACCATTTATTTTTTAAATAATTTCATTATTTGAAGACTGTATAATAAGTACAAACATTTCAAGGTTACAATACAAAGATGATCAAGATGGATAATGGGTAAATAAGTTCCCTACAAAATACAAACAAGAGAAAAAGAAAATTGGGTAAATAAATTTCCTAAAACAATATACACAAAATTGATACACTTCACATAAGTGATACATGATGAAAAAATATATCACAAGCACATAATTATTTACACTACAATGGATAGATTTTAGAAAAGTTAAGTTTTATCAACAATTCAAAGATTAGGAAAATAAGCTACTATTTTAACTTCCAAAATTATTTCAGAAAAATACAAATTTGAATGACTATGGACAAGATTGGTTAAGATATGCATCATAGAAGAATTTTACTGAACATTACACAGAGACAGGAAAGAATCGAAATTTGAAAAGATTAAGGACCAAGAAAAATAGGCTACAGGAAAGGAAAAAGACACAATTATGGACTCTCACCATACACTGCGTAGCGATTATGCTATTCTGAATCCCGGCATAAGACAGGATTCCTAATCATTGTGTGCTGGGGAATACCCTTTCATCATGTGATTCACAGTCATCATCTTGTAAATAAGCAACTTGAAACAACCTTTGAATACTCACACATCAATGGTGACTTTGTGCTTTGTTTTCTTCAAGAACAAGATTCTATTCATGGGTTCATTTGTTTCAACAAAGCCATTTTGCTTACAAAAGTTAGTCATGTTCACTTGAGAATGCATTGCATACACCTTTTCAATTCTCAGTTGAAAGTTGAACTCATCAACTTGACTCAAAGCAACATTCATTTTGTTTACATTGTTCCTAACCTCTACAGAAACCTGTCTCATGTAAACATTCACTTTGTTTATAGTTTTCCTAACCTTCAATGTAGCAATATTACTTTCATGATAGTTGACATTCAGTAAGACAACTCCCTACCTACTTCTTTACTCAATTCTACTATCTCATTAGGGTTGACTTTTTCAACAACATTAACTAGGCCTACATTGTCAGAAACTTGAATGAGTTGATCGTGTATCTTAACACTACTATTATCATGCTTCGATTTGTTTTCATCTTTATGATTATCATTCAATGTTTCATGTGCTTCTTTCAATAGAAGGTTTATACTAACCTGCTCTAGTCTAATGCTAGCAAATTCTTGCTTCATATCATCAAACCTAGCATTTTGCTCTTGTTTAAAATTATCAAATCTTTGTGTTAGGAATGCTATAAGATTTATATAATTTTTAGCTCCTACCATACTTGTTTCATTTGATATTTCTCCTACTTTCTCATGAATTGTTACATTTGAACCGTTTTCACTTACAGCTACACTATCGTTTGAGTAATTGTTTAAGGTTAGGTCTAAATATTGTGATTCTTCATCTAAGTTTTGAATGTTTTCACTGGATAAAACTTCATTATTTTTATTGTTCTCCATCTTGCTACTGCGTAAAAAATATTTACTCATTAGAAACTGAACTTTCTCGAACCGATTTCCCACTCAGCAGCATCTCCCATTCATAATTCATCAAGATATCTATCCTACCAATAATTTTTTATAACCAGGGATTTCATGGTGTACCATTTGGGACATATTTATTTTGTAATTCGGTCCCACCACAGGGGTAACATTTGCCGTGCTACCAATTTCTCCTAAATCGGTTGGATAGCATTTCACACCTATTAACCTAAGGATAGTTATCGGCTCCAATGTAATAGATTCTTGATAAACTATGAATGGATCTATCGCCTATGAATGAGAAATCCAGTTTTTAGAGCAAATGAACTTATAATCTTCAGAAGAATTTTGGCAATATACTTCACAAATACACAAAGAACAATATCTTACACACTCAAGCATCTAAAGTCACTACAAGCTAAATACTTATCCAGTTTATATAGTTGAAAAATAATGGCTATAGGCTTGTATACACACAAATCAATTATAGACAAAAAAGAACACTATAAACTGTTCAAAAATTCAATTTAAAACATTAATAAATTCACTTAAACAGAAAATTATTCAGAGAGCACAAAATTACAACACACGCAGCCAGCCATATTTTTTAGAGAAAAAGGAAGCCTCGTCGTCAGAACAAAAACCACATCTCAAAATCATTGTCTACGTCATGGACACGTCACCAAAATTTATAAATTACAAGTTTAGAATTCACATTTTATATTTGTTCTCAATAAAACTTTATTTTGAAACTATTATTTTAAATCTTTATATATCATCTCTATTTAAATAAACCATTTATCTGTTAATTCTGTCAACCCAGCCTCGGTGACACCATGGAATATGCAACACAATCATTTACGATAATAAATTCTCAGTCAAAAAGTTGTCCGTAATCGATTACTCTGATATTTACTATAAAGTTTTATAGATCTCGAATTGAAGATTCAATTCCAATCGAGAAAAAATGTAATATTACAGACTATAGCTTCAGTCGAAACACGTGACAAAGTTATTAACTTTTGTTGATAACAAGACTAGAAGCCAAAAGAAAATGTTATTAACTTATGTTGAAAACTTTTGTTTTAAACTCTGGTGTAAACGCATTATAATTTATTTACATTAGATCAGATGAAGATCATTATGTTAATGATCACACATGTTTCAATTTAAAGTATTTTGAAGACAATTTTTTGCTTTTTATTCCGGCTGTTATATCATATGAATACTCTCGTTAAATGAAATCATATAGAAGTCAATTATATTGATAACAAGATCTTGTTAATAACAAGGAATTTTCTGTTAGAAACATGAGTTATTAACTTTTGTCAAGAGAAATGTTTGACGATTCAGTCAAGTTAATAACTTTTTGTTAATAACTCGTGTTATTAACTCCGGTGTGAACGCAGCTTCAGTTGTACAGCAGTTTGTATTTGTAGATATAGTTGAATGCATCTTGCTGGGAATTGAATGGTATATCTCCTTGCTGCTTTTCCCGAGCATATTCTAAATTGACCAAGTTTGGGCGTCGTTCGCACCGCGGCATTATTACTTTACTTGTTGTGTAGTTGAGAAGTTGATATTGTGGTAATTATTCATATTGAATGAAAAAAGAAAAAAGACTAAGAAATTGTCAAAAAACCACTGATTTATTGATAATTAGAAAGACCGGTTTCGGTTATTACACCATTGTCAATCTCTGATAAACTAAAAAGGTTTAGTTTGAAGGCTAAAAGGCTTTTTAGTTTATCAGAGATTGACAATGGTGTAATAACCGAAACCGGTCTTTCTAATTATCAATAAATCAGTGGTTTTTTGACAATTTCCTAGTCTTTTTTCATTCAATTACTTTACTTGCCCTAAAACCATAGGTAAGGAAAGTATTGCTTTCCGAAAAAAATTTAAGGTAGCCTACCCCAATTTCTAAATTTCTATACGTTTCGAGGTCCCCTGAGTCCAAAAAAGTGGTTTTTAGGTATTGGTCTGTATGTGTTTGTGTATGAGTGTATGTGCGTCTGTGTACACGATATCTCATCTCCCAATTAACAGAATGACTTGAAATTTGGAACTTAAGGTCCTTACACTATAAGGATCCGACACGAACATTTTCGATCAAATGCAATTCAAGATGGCGGCTAAAATGGCGAAAATGTTGTCAAAAACAGGGTTTTTCGCGATTTTCTCGAAAACGGCTCCAACGACTCTGATCAAATCATACCTATAAAAGTCATTGATAAGCTCTATCAACTGCCACAAGTCTCATATCTGTAAAAATTTCAGGAGCACTGCACCATCTATGCAATGTTTGATTTTAGATTCTCAATTATCAGGCTTCAGATACAATTTAAACAAAAAATTTCAAGTGGAAAAGATTGATCATAAAAATCTCTACAATTAATGTTCAGTAGCATTTTCACCTAAAATTGGAAATAAGCTCGAAATTCGAGAAAATAAGATTATTCAATTATGGCAAACTGTTGGCAACTGTTGATTCTATTAAATCATTCATTATGAAGATATAGCAGACTTCGTGTGTCTGCAGCGCTATTGCCCTGTCACCAGCTGGCTCAAATCTTAGAAAAGTAGACTTGGGATGCGCGGGAACACTAGCGTCAGTTGATCAATTTTCATAACGGCAAGGAAAGTTGTGTGAGTGCACCACACCAGATTTTTTTAGAATTAAAATTTTGTGAATCAGTAGAAAAAAAAATAGAAAAACAGATCCACCGACGGCAGTATGTTGGATGACGCAAAGATTATAATAGCTGATTTTTATTTCTGTGTGTGGCCATCTCACAAATCTTCTTCCATAAGGACTACATGTAAACTTTGAAGGACCGTATAGTCCAGTCATATGGTCGTTTTTCAGGAAACAGCCCCGAAAGAATTTTTCTCAAAGGATCTATATGTATTTTGGGGCGCTAAATTCGAATCTGAAATTTGCTAACACGCCAGAGGGCGTTTCACCCCCAAAATTTCTGACTTTTTTCAATTTTCCCCATTTTATCTCGTAAACGTTGAGTTTCTCAAGAAAAATCATTCTTGACAAAATCAAAGAGAATAAAATCCTCAATAAATTGAGTGGTCGCGCAGGAATCTACCATTTTTGGTTCCGGAGCTACGAATTTTCAAAAAAGGGGTATTTTTGAGGGGTTTTCAAAATTATGCAAACCTATCACTTCCACCCTATACAACTCGGATATTTTTCTAGTATAGATAAAAAACCACACATCACGTGAAAGAACAATTCATTATGAACAGGATTCCTTAGGAATTTTCGAATTTAGTAGTGGGGGGAGGGTGAATATACCCAAAAATATAAAATCATGTCCTTCAGCAAAAATACAAATTTTTCATTATAATACCATTTCAAGGCCTTCTTAACAAAAGAGTACATATTTCGGCTGAAATCATCTCACGAGGGTTATTTTCTATGAGAATCACCCGTTAGAAACATTTGATTTCAGTATTTCCTAGTGGGGGGTACGTCATAAGAATACGTCAAGGATCAAAACTTTAAACACTTATAACTTTTGACAGAATGATCAGATCTCCTCGTACTACATCTCATTCTTCTCAGCTCGTTAAGGCGGTTCAAAATCATGTATCATAACTAAAAAAATCCTCTTCTAGTGTATTTTAGCCCCTATTCAAATACACAGAAAAATGACCAATTTCTATATTCAAAACTGTGTATTTCGGTAATCCGGAATGTTAAAAAATGATACTTGGTCTTGATTTGAAGAACAGAATCTCCTCTTTCGTGTGAGTTAAATGAATTTTGTAAAAATATAATCGTGAGGTAGGATACGTTTGATTAAAAAAAAAATCGAGAAATTTGCGATATTTTCCTCATTTCCACAACCTTGACTGTTTTTCGATAATAAACAGTCATGCAAGACGACGTTTAAGGCAACGTAGCTTATAGAGCATGTAATTCTCTTCCATTTGAGACCAATCGCAAGTACTATCATGTATCTTACTCGTTTTAGAGACTCTTGAATAACAGTAAAATCGCAGAAAAATGAGAAAATGAAAATAATCATTTTTTCAATTAGCTGTAACTTTTGAACGGTATTGAAATTAGAAAGATTTATGGCAGCGGAAAGAGGAGAAAATTCTCTACAACCTTGACTACTTTTTCGATTTTTTAACTGAAGTGTTTCACAAGATACGCAACTTTGAATCACCCTCCCCCCACTACTAAATTCGAAAATTCCTAAGGAATCCTGTTCATAATGAACTGTTCTTTATTCACGTGATGTGTGGAATTTTATCTATACTAGAAAAATATCCAAGTTGTATAGGGTGGAAGTGATAGGTTTGCATAATTTTGAAAACCCCTCAAAAATACCCCTTTTTTGAAAATTCGTAGCTCCGGAACCAAAAATGGTAGAATCCTGCGCGACCACTCAATTTATTGGGGATTTTATTCTCTTTAATTTTGTCAGGAATGATTTTTCTTGAGAAACTCAACGTTTACGAGATAAAATGGGAAAATTGAAAAAAGTCAGAAATTTTGGGGGTGAAACCGCTCTCTGGCGTGTCAGCAAATTTTAGATTCGAATCCAGCGCCCCAAAATACATATAGAGCCGTCGAGAAAAATTCTTCCGGGGCTGTTTCCTGAAAAACGACCATTTGACTGGACTAGTAGGAAAGAGTCCTGAAGTCTGATCATAAATTTGATAGGCCATAAACCTGCTACTGAACATAACAAACACAACTAAACAAAAATCATCAAATTCGGTGCACACATAAAAAAGTTATTGAATGTCAAAATTTGAGGCTCGATTTCTATTTATATAGATAGATTTTGTCATTCTATCAATATTTTGCAGTTGCAGAAATTTCACAACCATTCATTTTTAACTTATTTGAAATAAGTGGTTGTGATAATTTCTAGTCTTTTTATTTGATATGAATATCATCTACCACAATACTACCTCCACTACTACACACAAAATTTCATCTGTCTCTGTCTATTATTTTATGTAAAAATATAAAAAAAACTTCTCAAAGAAAGGGTAACTATAATGTCATTTTATAAAATGAGCTTTTATATTTGTTTTTTAATAAACAAGATATACTTACCAATGTGATAATTGATAAAGTGAGCTTCATTTCTAAATGAATATAATTTTTTTTTTTTTTTTTTTAAGATTACGTCCTAAAGACTCCAGTCATGGAGTATAAGACAAGTCTTGTTATTACATAATAATTCTAACACTAAAGTAGTTCAACCTAGTTTAGGTTTGAAAGGAATTCTTGAACACTATAAAAAGCTCTATCAACTAAATATTTTTTAATTTGTTTTTTGAAAATCTTCAAATCATCATTACTTTTCAAGATTTGAGGTAGCTTGTTATAAAATTTCCTACCAATATAATCTGGTTTTTGTTCAAATAACCTACTATTGTGACCCATTATATGATAATCTGCTCTGTTTCGCGTATTATACTCATGAACATCTGAATTCTGGATCACACCACTCGTTTTCACATGCATTACAACTTCATATACATACAAAGATGGCACAGTTAATAGACCAAGCTTTTTAAATAAAGGCCTACAAGAGTCTAACCTATTCACTTTCTCTATACATCTGAGTGCCTTCTTTTGAATCTTAAACACCCTGTCCATATTTTGTTGAGATGAATTACCCCATACTAAAATAGCATACTGGGACATATTTATTTTGTAATTCGGTCCCACCACAGGGGTAACATTTGCCGTGCTACCAATTTCTCCTTAATCGGTTGGAATAGCATTTAACACCTATTAACCTAAGGATATTGGTCGGCTCCAATGTAATAGATTCTTGATAAATTATGAATGGATCTATCGCCTATGAATGAGAAATCCAGTTTTCAGAGCAAATGAACTTATAATCTTCATGGATAAAATTATACAAATACAAAGAACAATAACTTACAAGTCTAAGCATCTTAAATTAGGTACTACAAACTAAAGTACTTATCTAGTTTATAGTTGAAAAACAGTGGCTATTGGCTTGTATACACACAAACAAATTTTATGGACAAAATAGAACACTATAAATTGTTTAAAACTCAATTTAAAACATTAATAAACGAAAATGATTCAGAGCAAAATTTTACAACAACACATAGCCAGCCATTCGTTTCAGAGAAAAAAGAAGCCACCGGAAAAAACTACAAGTCAGAACAAAGCCTGGTTCGGTGTCGATTTTACAGACACGTCACCAAAAAAATTATAAATTACACGTTTAGAATTCACATTTTATATCTGTTCTCAATAAAACTTTATTTTGAAACTGTTATTTTAATTTTTTATATATATTCTCTCTATTTAAATAAACTATTTATCTATTAATTCTGCTAACCAAGCCTCGGTGACACCATGGAACAATGCAACAATCATTTACGATAAAAAATTCTCCGTCAAAAAATTTGTCCATCTATCGATGACTCTGATATTTACTATAAAGTTCCATAGATCTCGAATTGAAGATTCGATTCTAATGTGAGAAAAAAATGTAATATTACAAATACCCCCCTCTTGACATAAAAAATTTTACTGTTTGAAAATTTAAAGAAAAAAAAATTAGATTGACCCTAATGAAAATTTTGAATTGTAATTTTGAGAACAGTAACAATTTTTTTTTTTATAAAAACATTACATGTCAACTATAATTGAAAATTATTATAAAAATTCATCAATAGCATTTGTTATATGTTTCCAAACAATATTTCAAAATATAGAATATCAATATTACTTTTGATTTAGCTTTATAATTTAAAGGAAAATATCTCAACAGAAAGTTTAATATGTAAAGAAAGTTTTTTGAAATTGCACATAAATTAATAGATAGAAAAATTCAATTTTTTTTTTTTGCATAGAAAAATTAGTATTTGAATGAAAAAATTTATTATTATTTTAATATATATTTTTTTAAATGAATTGATGAATTGTTACATTTATTTTCACATAAAATTTCAATAAATCAAAAAATGTTCATTTCTTTCACTATTGACGCGGTTGATTTTATTGATGCACATTTTGGAAAACAGTCTGTTAAGGCACTCAGTATGATTTTCAGTTAAGTGTGACTCCAATGTGATGACGTTAGTGTTGGGCTGATACGAATACTCATAGTGTTGGGCTGATACTTGTAGTCGACTGATGCATATCAAACTCGATACAGGTGACATCTCAGTTAGCATTGCATCATGCTTGTAGTAGACGGCTGCATACCAAACTCGATACAGGTGACATCTCAGTTAGCATTGCTTCATGCTTGTAGTAGACGGCTGCATTCCAAATTCAATACAGAGTCACGTAAATTTTGTATCATATTTGTATTATACAATGTACATTTCAGGCTTGAAATGACAATGTAATTCGTTTTTGGAAAAGAGATAGACGCTGCATACAGGATTAATTTAGGTGAGGATTAATTTAGGTAAGGTTTGGTTTTTTGATATTTTCAGCTTTCAAGGTTTAGAGTTCTGCATACAGGAATAATTTAGGAGAGGATTTTTTGAATCAATTCTTTCATGATACTGTGACTTGTTATTCTGAATTCAAAGTTGCGAATGTGAACATGGATGGCAATTACCTCCAGGTAATGTAGTAGTGTTGAAGTTTGAGATACAAAGTCAGCAATAAGTGTTGGCATTGCTATTGGCGTATGCTTTGGTGTCGGCATTGGCATCGGCGTTGATATTGGCATTGGCATTGGCGCAGGCATTGGCATTGGCGCAGGCATTGGCATTGGTGCAGGCATCGGCGTAGATATTGGCGGTGGCATCAGCATTGGCGCAGGCATTGGCGTAGCTATTGGCATTGGCGTAGTTATTGGCTTTGGTTTTGGCATTGGCATCAGCATTGGTGCAGGCTTTGGCGTAGCTATTGGTGTAGTTATTAGTGTAGTTATTGGTGTTGACATTGGCATAGTTATTGGCTTTGGCATCAGCATTGGCGCAGATTTTGGCATTGGCGCAGGCATCGGCGTTGGCGCAGGCATCGGCGTAGATTTTGGCATTGGCATTGGCGCAGGCATCGGCGTAGATTTTGGCATTGATATCAGCATTGGCGCAGGCATCGGCGTAGATTTTGGCATTGGTATCAGCATTGGCGCAGGCATCAGCGTAGATTTTGGCATTGGTATCAGCATTGGCGCAGGCATGGGCATTGGCGTAGATATTGGCGTTGGCATCAGCACAGGCATTGGCGTAGATTTTGGCGTAGTTATTGGTGTTGATATTGGTGTTGATATTGGTGTTGACATTGGCGTAGTTATTGGTGTTGATATTGGTGTTGACATTGGCGTAGTTATTGGCGTAGGCCTCAGCGTAGATTTTGGCATTGGTATCAGCATTGGTGCAGGCATTGGCGTAGCTATTGGCATTGGTGCAGGCATCGGCGTAGATTTTGGCATTGGCATTGGCGCAGGCATTGGCATTGGCGCAGGCATTGGCGTAGATTTTGGCGTAGTTATTGGTGTAGGCATCAGCGTAGATATTGGCGTAGTTATGTCACACTAGTTCGAAAATCACCCAAATGTTCTTAACACTCTTCATGGCGTTCACTTGTTGCTGATTTCGAGATTCACATGATAACTATTTCATGTTATGTCTGTGCTGTACCTGTTATCTTAAAATGCTTATAAACTAAGAAGAAAAACTTGATTAGGCTATCAATACAATCTAATACACATGAAAATTATTTTTAAATATATATGAAATTGAAATTTGTTAACATCCTATTATACAGTCAGCAATACATAAATTGTGAAATATGGAGATATCAATTACAAATTTTCACTAAAAAAAAAAAATTTCATTTCCATCTATTCATTGTTCAAATATCAAAATTTAATCCTTCTTCAAAATAGAAATAGAATTTCATAACACCCTGTATCATTATCAAAATTGTAAAAAACATCAGATCATCACAACAAAAATTAATTTCAATATATATTTCGATAATTTCAGACGATTGATCTTCTATTCACAATCATTTCATAATATATCTGCATTTCATTATTATTTAATATAACATTTCATTTATAGCATTTATAGCAAGTTCATTCACATTTATGATTTATCATTCAGGGTTTCAAAATTATTAGTTTTAATTTTGTGTTCAAAAATTGTATAAAAAGCAAATTATTTAATATTATTAATCATCGTTTGTCGGATACTATAGTTTATTTCGACTTTTCAATGTTCTGAACACAAGCTACATTTCATGACAAAACTTTACTATCAATCATTAAACAAGAAATCATTCAAAACATCAATAATATTTTGCTTCAAAGGCAAACAATATTCATAAGTAATCTGCATCTATGGCAATCAACATTATTAATCATTATTTTGCATCTATGGCAATCAACATAAGTAATCAACACAAAAAATATTATCTCATTACTGCCTCTCTAAGTCATAACCTCTGTTATTCCTTCTTTAGGCAATAATGGGTTTCTATCTCAAAAAACAATCACATACCAGCAAAATTCTAATCAACAAACCCCACTAAAAATTCTACATACACTCCAGCATCCATTTCAAACGATAATCAATCATATCAAAATTTATAGAACAAACAATTTTAAAAATTTTGAAAAAGATATCAATCACAAAAAACTTATTTCAATTAATAATATAACAAAACGTTTTAAATTGAATCATTTATTTTTAAAATAATTTAAAACTTAAAGACTGTATAATAAGTACAAACATTTCAAGATTATAATACAAAGATGATCAAGATGAATAATGGCTAAATAAGTTCCCTAAAAAATACAAACAAGAGAAAAAGAAAACTGGGTAAATAAATTTCCTAAAACAACACACATTTCAAAATAAGTGATACATGATGAAAAAATATGTCACAAGCAAACAATTCTTTACACTACAATGGATAGATTTTAGAAAAGTTAAGTTTTATCAACAATTTAAAGATTAGGAAAATAAGCTACTATTTTAACTTCTAATATTATTTCAGAAGAATACAAATTTAAATGACTATGGACAAGATTGGTTAAGATATGCATCATAGAAGAATTTACTGAACATTACACAAAGACAGGAAAGAATGAAATTTGAAAAGATTAAGGGCCAAGAAAATAGGCTACAGGAAAGAAAAAAGACACAATTATGGACTCTTACCATACACTGTGTAGCGATTATGCTATTCTGAATCCCGGCATAACACAGGATTCCTAATCATTGTGTGCTTTCTGATGGTATTTCTTCATCATATATTGATTGACTCTCACAATTTTACCTGTACTTATCTCTTCCAGTTTGAAACACCCTTTATTGAGATCATCTCTTATTATGTAAGGTCCACGATATTTAGGACACAGCTTGGCAGAAAACTTCTTCAGCTTGCTCGACAAAATGTAATTTCGAATTACAACTAGATCATCAACCTTGAATTTATACTTGGGTTTATTATGCATATTCTGTTTGAATCTTCTGATGACACCTCTATTCTTTATTCTGTACAGTATTCGTTTGTTTCTGATACCTTCTTCTTCAAGTTCAAACTTATTTTCTACAGGATATTTGATATACTTGAAAACAAGATGTGCCAATTTATGATTCATCATAAGCTCCATGGGTATGTGACCAGTCGATTCATGAAAATTGTTGTTGATGACAAATTCAACCTTATCAATATACTTGTACCAAATATTATGCTTATTTACAGGAACGTAAGTTCTCAATATGCGATTGACCTCTTTCAATGGTCTTTCACTAAGATTTGCCTGGGGATGATAAACTGAAATGTAGTAATATTTTATACCTAATCTTTCCATAGATTCTTTCCACAATCTGCTTTGAAAACAAGTACCATTATCACTGATTATATATTCAAATTTACCAAATTCATTTACATATTTCTCAACAACTTTTACTAAATTATGAGCGTTAGCCTTAACTATAGGATACAACTTTGTAAACTTAGTAAAGCCATCATGAATAATGCACATCCATTTGTACTTGCCACCTGGTAATTCTCCATAAACATCAATGAACACTTTGTGATGTTTTTTCTCAGAAATTATGGTATGCATTTCTAATAATTTCTTTTCATTTGATGTCTTTACAAGTTGACAATACTTACAGTATCTTATAGTTTTGGTAACAAGTCTGTAACAATCTTTTATGTAAAAAGTTTCTTCAATAAATTTGCATGTTTTTGATATACCTACATGACCTAATCTTTCATGAAATTCAACTATCAATTCTTCATACAGTGCTGAAGGCACACAAACTTTCCAAAAACTATTCTTTCCAGATTTTCTAGTGAACAAAAGATCATCATTTACTTTAAAAAAATTTTTGATATTCAAATTACCTGTCTTCAACTTTTCTCTTACATTTTTTAACCAAACATCATCTTTTTGAATTTCTTTGATCTTCTTACTATCTCGTTAACTTGTTATCACTCTTAATGATATTCAATACCTTGAATTCATTTGAATTTCGATTTTCTAAATTACCTTCATAATCAGTTCTAGAAATGATATCTGGCACAATGTTATCCTTTCCTGCTACAAATTCCCACTCAATATTAAAATTCTGTAATGCAAGAATCCTTCTTCCCAAACGACCATGTCCTATCTTACATTTTTTTAAAAAGGTCAAGGCTTTATGATCTGTACGGACAACTATTTTTTGATTACCAAAATAATTTGAAGTTTCATCAAGCCAAATAATACAGCTAAACATTCTTTCTCACATATTGTGTAATTTAATTCAGATTTCGTTAAGCTTCTGCTAGCATATGCAATGACACAGTGTTCCTTATCTTCACCTTCCTGAATAACTCAGCTGCAATTCCTACATCACTGGCATCATGGCCAAAATGAAATTTTTGTTATAATCAGGATGTTTCAAGATCACACAGTCGATGAACCTATCTTTAATTTCTTGAAAGGTATCATTATCTTTTTCAGTCCAAATGAATTATTTTTCTTGCATAGAAGATGCTTAAAACGATTTGTCAAGTATGAATAATTTTCTGAAACTTTCTGTAAAAATTACAGAGACCTATGAATGACTGCAATTGTTTCAAATTTTGAGGAATGGGAAATTTCTGAATAGCATTTAGCTTAGAGTCATCTGCTTCAATACCATTTTTACTTATAATATAACCCAAATACTTTATCTTATCTGCAATAAATTCGATTTATTCAGTTTCAACTTCAAATACTTTCCCTCAACTTATTGAATAATAGTTCAATTCGACTGATATGTTGTTCAAGAGATATACTAGAAATGGCAAGATCATCAATATAAGCAATAGTAAACTCACAAACCTCTTCACCTAGCATTTTGTACAAGCACTTGATAAATTCAGAACCTCTAATATTCAATCCAAATGGTAGATGTGTATATTGATAAGTCTGTCCAAAAACATTGAAAGCTACATACTTTTTACTATCTTCAGTTAATTTTACCTGATTGAAACCTTGAGTGAGATCAAAACTGCTAATGTAGTTGCACTTATTGAAACGAATGATCAGTTATCTATTGGTTCAGTTTCTGTAAATCCCTTATTATGTACTTATTTATTTCTCTTCCATCTATACATAATCGAATTTCATTATTTGGCTTTTCACTACTACCGTACCATAGGGCTTGTATATTCAGAGCTACCTGGTTCAATGATTTTCTGATCTAACATTTTCTTCAATTCTTTCTTGACTTGATCTCTATACTGATATGGAATCGGATAACTCTTCTTATCTAATTTCACATCATCTTTCATTTTAAGTTGACATAAATAGTCTTTTGCAGATCCAGGACTATCAGAGAAAATATCTTTGTTATTTTCAAATACGTCAATTATTTGTTTACCAATTCAGGAGATTCATCACTTAGCTGTAATCTTAAATTATCAATCTGCTGATTCCATAAAGTATCAAACGTTTCTTAGTCTCTTACTATGTTAACATGAAAAAGTCTATTGTACTTCAAGGTATCCTTTTTTATAAATGGAAAACAACAATCTTTCAATGATATCATATTTTGATTATAATCAATAATTGCTCCAGCATCTTTTAAGAAATCACAACCCACCAAAATATCTACATTTAAATCTTGAACTATAAGAAAAACTACTGGCAATTCTAACTTACCAAAAAATACCTCTAACATAATCTGTTATTTACCTTCTTATGTTCATACCAGTAGCTACAACTATACTTACATTAGGAGCTGGTACTAAGTTCAACTTGAGATTGTTTTTCTTCATTTCATCAACAAGTTTCTCATTAATTACATTTACCTCAGAGCCAGTGTCAATAATCATTTGATATTTCTTATTGAAAATTTGTACTTCTATTTCTGCTAAATCATATCCAGTAGGTGGAGTATTCTCTTGTTCCTCCAATAGTTCATTAAAAATACAACCTATCATGTATGGTTCTTCTTGACAAACAGTTTCAGATTTACTCATAGCTTCATCTACCTGAATTTCTGGAGTATGTACCATATTAACACTTGATGCTTTTGTGTGATCTGTGTCACTGGATGAAATAATAGTGGACTGTAAGAAATGCTTTTGTAAATAAAAAATGTAAAGATGTATGAATTGTATATTTATTGTACTACTGCACAAATCCAACATGCTAAAAAATGAATGATAATTTATAATGAAACTGGTAGCTGGGAAAGACGCCAAATAAAAGTAAGGTTTAAGTAAAACAGTTCAATAGATTTATTGTATACTTTGAGAAACGTGACATATTGTCTTAGATTTAGAAAATGCCACACAGGGCAGTTGACTGACGAGATACGAATAATTGACTCAATAGTCAGGAGTACAAAACAATAAAAATGACATAATAAAAAAATTGAGACAATCAGTTGAAATATGATAAATTGACTCAATAATCATGAGTACAAAACAATAAAAAATACATAGTAAAAAATTGAGATTGTCAGTTGATAAATGTTGAATTGCTAAAAGGAAAATTTAATTTAGGTACTAGACCAAATTCCTAGTAAACAAAACAATTTGTGACTAATGAACAAGTACAAAACTGCTATATGTAATGCTCCTTAATGAGTTAGTGAATAAATTCAAAGAGAAAATAAACTTTCAAATGGCAATAAGTAAAAGAGAAAAGTCAGGTCAATGAGTAATCGCAAAAAGTACAAAAGGTAAATGTAGTTTGACAATAAAGAACAATTAATATAAATACTAAGTATTGAGTAATAAACAAACGTTTTCAGGACATATTAAAACCTTTGTAGTTCTGGATAGGTTTTATTAGATACACTAAATAATCATGAGTCGAACGTCAATTGAAAAGCATATATTCAATGTAATTAATAATTTTAAAGACAATATAAAATAGGTAATACAGTGAAATGAAACAGACACTGTATTCAAGAACGTAAATGACAATGGCCTAGACTAACTTTAAATGATCGCGACTTTAGAATAAATAATTCCAAGTAAACCCTGAAAAGGTCAAATAATAATTAAACAGACAAGGCAATTGAACAAATAATGAAAAATGCTGATAATGATTCAAAATTGATACAGAATACTTATCAAATGCATGAAGAGCATGAGATCCATCTTGAATTGGATGGGCAGTACATCGAGACCCCCTCGATGATACCGGACGATGGTGGAGACCTGGATGGACCCACGAAGTGGAGCGGACCAGAGCGAGCTACCGGAGCTGGACTGGACGGCGAACCATGAAGAGCGGCGACTAGGATGACCCGCAGGCAGGACAAGAATCAATCCGAGCGACAGACTCCAGACTGGAATGGTGACAAATCAGGATAGCCAACAGCGATGGCTCAGTGGTGACGACACAGGAACGGCGGCGACACAGCGATGAGTGGGTAATGTCAGGTTAACTATTGTCAGTGCAATACGGGCAAGACTGACACAATGACGGTGTGACACAGTTGAGATATGCAACACATAAACTTGAAAGTAACGTAGCTGAAGATTCACTGAATTTGAATTGAATGACCGTCCAAAAGTTAGGCACGGTGGATGAAATGCAAAGTTAATTGAATTGGCGACGGCCAAAATTCACAACACTGATGCTATAGTGAATGTCTGAATAGACAACCATCCAAATGCTTGGCATGGTGAATGAAATGT